>NW_003852676.1:358252-370484 GCF_000181295.1 Otolemur garnettii
GCGTCAAACACAGACAGAGGATGCTAACTGTATCAGTCCTTCAACACAACTTGTGTATTTGAACTTTTCATTTCAAAGAATTGAGGAGAGGCTCAGCACCTGTAGCTTAGTGGTTAAGGCGCCGGCCACATACACCAGGACTGGAGTATTTGATCCCGGCCCAGGCCTCCCAAACAACAATGACAACTACAACAACAACAAAAAAAAATAGCTAGGCCTTGTGGCAGGCACCTGTAGTCCTAGCTACTTGGGAGACTGAGGCAAAAGGACTACTTGAGCCCAAGAGTTTGAAGTTGCTGTGAGCTGTGACACCACAGCACTATACCCAAGGCAACAGAGTGAGACTCTGTCTCCCTGCCCTCGCCAAAAAAAGAAGAAGAATTGAGGAAAGAAGCTACATAGTTAATTTTCTATCAATTTCTAAGCAAATTCCACATAATGTTACTATAATGATTTGTCAAATTTTGTTCCAACAATCCTGATCATCTAACATTTTTCTAGCTTTTGGCTCAATTACCACAAGGTGTCGTTCTTTCCACATTCAAAACAAAAGTTTCTAAGAAAAAAGGGTATTATTACCCGTAATACCCAGACAGGAAAGTACACTGAACCTCCAAGTTAATCTGAAAATTTTAGAACTTCTTAGATTTAGGAAGCAGAATTAGACACCCCCCTCAAGTAAAAACATAAATTAAGTACAAATGTTTGAACTAAAATATTTCTTTTTAAACTTTAGATGAGAAACTTCATCTCTGTGACAAATTATCATCTTCTCTGAAAGACACAGCCCCATAGTTTGTATGCTTTAGTATATGAAGGCCTCAGACTGGTCAAGAAAACCTCAGAGTCAATCTACAGATGCCGAGTCAGCTAGAGCTCAGAAACACTGCAAGACACCCGGAGGACTGGCGCATGGCTCACACCTGTAATCCTAGTACTCTGGGGGACTGAGGCGGGTAGACTGCTTGAGCTCACAAGTTCGAGACCAACCTGAGCAAGAGTGAGACCATGTCTCTAAAAACGACCAAGTGTTGTGGCATATGCCTGTAGTCCCAGCTACTCAGGAGGCTGAGGCAAGAGAATGGCTTAAGCCCAAGAGGATGAGATTGCTGTGAGCTGTGATACCACAACACAAAGTGAGACTGTGTCTCAAAAAAAAAACCAAAAAACCAAAAAAACATTGAGGGACTCTGGCAAATAACCCAAGGACCCTGGCAACGGTCCAAACCTCCCTGCCTATGCAGCCTCAGTACGTGAGACCTGGCTTGATGCTGGCTCAATTCATCTGCCTGCCAGAATGACTCACTAACAAACTGGTAGTGACCAAAGGAACAGGAGCAGGAACCAAAAGTTTTAGAAGTTGTGCCCACTGCCTCAAAAAAGGCCTAGGCCACACAAAAGGGTGTTACAACTTAAAATGTGTTAACATTTATGTTATCTAGAAGAAGAATATATATTTTAGGAGCTATATAAAAAAATCATAATTTGTAATGTATTATTTGAAAATAATTTCAAAACTTTCAAAAAGATACAAAAATAATACAAGAATCATACATATACCCTTTTATCTGGATTTGACTATTGTTAACATTTTACCCATTTGTTTTATTTGCTGCTGTCTCTCTATCTTTATCTCTAATTTTTTTCCAAAATCAGTTGAGCACATACATCATGTCCCTTTGCTCCTAAATATTCAGTGTGTGGCACTAAAGAACAGGGATATTCTCTTACATAAACACAGTAATCAACTTCATAAATTTATACACTGATATGATACCTTTATCTCATCTACCAAACATATTCAAATTTTGTGGTAATGTTCTTTATAGTATTTTCTCTATGACGTGCTGGACCTGTTCAGGTGTAAGTATTACATTTAATTATCACGTCTCCTTAGCTTCCTTTAATTTGGAGCATTTTGACAGCCTTTGCCTTTTATGACACTGGCATCTGTGAGAATGACAGCACACCTCAAACTTCTGCTTTCAGTAGAACAGTCCTTGTTTTTTGGATTAACTGAAGTTATGCCTCAGTCAAAATATGGCCAAGCTGATGTTGTGTCTGATATCTGTGTGCCTCTGTCCCTCATATGATCACCGGGTCAGTGTTGCCCAATCTGTCCACTGTATAATTATATTTATTTTTCTTCTTCACTTGCAACAAATAAAAAATCTATAGGAAGACATTTTAAGGTCATACAAATATCCTATTCCTTATTACAATTTCTTTTTTTTTAAATAGGCAAAGGGCCAGTGCAGACCTCATCACAATTTCTTTTTATCTTTTTTTTTGGAGACAGAGTCTATGTCGCCCTTAGCAGAGTGCTAAGGCATCACAGCTCACAGCAACCTCAAACTCTAGGGCTTAAGTGATTCTCTCACCTCAGCTTCCAAAGTAGCTAGGACTATAGACACCCACCACAATGTCTGGCTATTTTCTGTTGTTGTTGCTGTTACAGTTGTCATTATTGTTTAGCTGGACTGGGCTGGGTTCAAATCAGCCAGCCTGGGTGTATGTGGCCAATGTCCTACCCACTGAGCTTTGGGTGCCGCCCCTCATAACAATTTCTATATAGAAATGCTTTTACTATTTTCACAACTTTTTGTAATTCTAAAATAATCAGAAAATAAATTTTTGTTTTTAAAGTTCAACATAAAAACAAACTTAAAACCTGAGTTTCAATTCCATATTATAAAAATTTTCAGGCAAAGTGTAGTGGCTCAAACCTATAATCCCAGCACTCTGGGAGGCTGAGGTAGGTGAATCGTTTGAGCTCAGGAGTTCGAGACCAACCTGAGCAAGAACAAGACCTCATCTCTACAGAAAATAGAAAAACTAGCCAGGCCTTGTGGCAGGCACTTGTAATCCCAGCTACTCTGGAGTCTGAGACTCAAGGGGAATTGCTTGAGCCCAAGAGTTTGAAGTTGCTGTGAACTATGACATCATACCACTCTACCTAAGGCGACAGAGTGAGACACTGTCTCAAACACACACACACAAAAAACCTTCATAGTAAGAAGGAAACTCAGACAAATTTAAAAAAAAAAAAAAAACAAACCTGTGACTTGGGCTTAAACTTTTTCAGGATCAATATTTTTTGGTCTCACTTGCAATCACTGTGAGTAAATAACAAATGTCATTTAATAAGATCACCATTAGTTTTTCACTTAAATTATTTTCCTTAGGTAGGCACAAATTTTTTTTTTTTAGACGGAGCCTCAAGCTATCCCCCTGGGTAGAGTGCCATAGCATCGCATCACAGCTCACAACAACCTCCAACTCCTGCGCTCAAGCGAGTCTCCTGCCTCAGCCTCCCAAGTAGCTGGGACTACAGGCACCCGCCACAATGCCTGGCCATTTTTTTTTTTTTGGTTGCAGCCATCATTGTTGTTTGGCGGGCCCGGGCTGGGGATTCAAACCCGCCACCTTAGGTGTATGTGGCTGGCGCCTTAGCCGTTTGAGCCACAGGCGTCAAGCCGGTAGGCACAATTTGAAAGAAATTGCTTCTATTTAACAATTCCTCTTTAGGAACAAAACACAGCAGTCCAAACCAGATGATCAACTAATGTGTGAGTTACACTTTCACCATACGCTTACTCCTGCAAGCTAACTGTGCTACTACTGCCTTTGGACTACATACAGAATTAGTAATTTTCATTTATTACTAAATGCAAACTATTCTCACATGTTTAAAAGAGGAGGAGAAAAATGAATGAAAAGTCCTCTCATTACTTACTCTCTAAATCAGAAATAATGAGGTTGTCATGAAGTTTCACAGCTCGATGTTGTTCTACTTCATCTTCAAGTTCAAAGATAGTTTCTTTCATGTCGCTCCTTTCTGTCTCTTTTTCTTCCAGTTCTGATCTTACTTTCTCTAATGTCATATTCAAATCTTCAATTTGTTTCTTAGCTTCTTCTTGGAAAGCTCGGTATTCATCTTCTACCTATATAAAATTGATGATGGAGATTTAGGAAAATAGGAATTGTTCTAAGATAAATTCTAGAACTAAGGTACACACTGTTTCAATTGGAAGCTCTCTGTGAGGTGCTACACATTTCTGTAGTAACTGTTAAAAAGTATAAACAAGTACTCTATAATGATAGAAGCCTTATGTAATATGTTTAAGCATAAACTGTTGCTTATCACTGACTAAAATCACACCGACATGTCACTGAATTTAACCAGATTATTTATGAGAAAATTTTGGAAATTCTCCCTTCTCCAAAGTTTAGACTGAAAGTATGAGCTTTTGATTGATAATTAGCAGGCTCTCCTACAAAAATGATGTCTTATTTGTGACAATTTCAATATCAAATTGAAAACTGAAACATAAAAATATGCTCCAACAGTATCTTTGTAGAAGATTAGCTTATAATGCTCCCTCAATACACACACCAATAAATAACACACATCTCCTAAACTATATCTATAAAAGTGATCATAAAAAAAAAAAAATTAGGGTGGTGCTGTGGCTCAAAGGAGTAGGGCACTGCCAGAGGTGACGCGTTCAAACCCAGTCCTGGCCAAAAACTGCAAAAAAAAAATAATAATAATAATGTCTAAACTATCTAAATTTTAGCTAAAGATATACTGGAATTTCTTTCTTTAAAAATCACTGCACTAAAACAAGAAATAAGTAAAATGTGGGACAGAATTAATTAGATAACTCATAGAAACAAACACTTCTTCCATAACCACAAAGGGCACAGGTCCCAGCCAGAATGCTAGAAACCTTGGGCAGCGGTTCCAGCAGAGCCCTCACTGTTACACTACACGTACATAAAACAAGAGGGTTGGACCAATCATCTCCAAGGTCCCTGCCAACAACAAATCATAGAACTCTAAAAAACAGAAGTCTGTATACTCCTAAATTACTTTTCACACACAACAGAGTTCTATTTTAGGCTCGGCGCCTATGGCTCAAGTGGCTAAGGTGCCAGCCACATACACCTAAGGTGGTGGGTTCGAATTCAACCCGGGCCCGCCAAACAACAATAATGGCTGCAACCAAAAAATAGGCGGGCATTGTGGCAGGCGCCTGTGGCCCCAGCTACTTGGGAGGCAGAGGCAGGAAACCCGCTTGAGCCCAGGAGTTGGAGGTTGCTGTGAGCTGTGATGTCAGTACTCTAGCCAGGGGGACAGCTTGAGGCTCTGTCTCAAAAAAAAAAAAATAGAGTTCTATTTTAAAAACTACAACAGGGCCAGGTGTGGTGGTTCATACTTAGAATCCTAGCACTTTTGAAGGCTGAGGCAGGAGTTTAAGACCAGCCTGACCAAGACCAAGACCTTGCCTCTACAAAAAATAGAAAAACTGGCCAAACATGATGGCGCACACCCGTACACTGGGAAGTACTTGGGATGCTCAGGCAGGAGACCACCCAAGCCCAGGAGTCGGAGGTCATAGTGAGCAATAATGATACCACTGAACTCTAGCCAGGGAGACAAAATAAGACTATCTCTGAAAAAAACAACCAAACAAACAAAAACCCTAGAAGGACTGTAGGATCAGAAGTAACAGGTGTTGCTGATCCTACAAACAAGAATACTGGCTTTCCATCTATCTTATACCAAAATATATTAGAGATGGAGGAAGTAAAATTACATGACCTGCTCCATGAGCAAAGCCACAACCAGGGACATATTGTAGTATTAGTTTTAACTCAAGCCACATCCTCACACAGGCAAGGAAACAGTAATGAAATACAATTGAGTGAAAGTGACAGTATAAGAATGCTTTTCACTCCATTCCAATAAAAGCAAACTGTTATCGAGCTTTAACAAATATCAGGTTTTTTTAAAAGCTAATAACACAGCAAATAAGTGATCCTGGTATAATTCAGTAAGTGCACTGTGCACAGCAGCTGGCAAACGCTGATCTAGAGTTCTAATCTACTCAAACAATACCTTAGCAATGGTGTCTTGCAATCGATTAGCATCATTTCGGGTGTGAGCCAGATCTTCCTGCAGGCTACTAGCCAAAGTCTCTGCTTTTTCTTTGTCCAGCCTGACACTCTCCAGGAGATCCTGAATATCGGATTTGTCTCGAGAGTTGTGGATAGAGTACAACTCTGCCACTTTCTGCTTTTCATTCTCCAGCTGGGCCTTCAGGCGGTTCATCTCTATCTGGTCACTGGCCACCGTGGCTTTGTATTCTTCCAATGTGGCTGCTAAGGCTGCTTTCCCCTTCTGCTCAGACTCTATAATCCGCTCCATATGATGACTGCGTTCTTTGAGTGCCCCTATCATTTCTTGAGCTTCCTTGTTATCTTGTTCTGCCATTTTCAAAGTATTGCTTAAATGTTGCTGGACGCCAAGAAGCTGCTCTCGTTCAAAACGGGCGTTCTCAGCTAGGTCCATGTAACGTTGTTCTAATTCCATATAGCGTCCACTTTTTACATCTTCATCTATGACGTAAGAAATGTGATGCTCATCTAGAAGGGAGCGGAAGTACTCGATCTGTCGGCTGAAGTGCTCCAACTTATCGCTCTGCTGACATAAAGACTCCATGAGGATAACCTTCTCCTCCCCAAGTCTTTCATTCTCACTGTTCAGCTCCTGGGTGATCTGCTGTAGATCAGCTAGCTCTTGCAGAGTTGCCTGAAGCTCCTCACTTGTACTGTGCTGGTTCTCTTCCATTTGGTGTATCCGTTCTGTCAAGCAAGCAACAGACACCTCACTTGCGTTCCCGCTGCTTCCCTTTCGGGAGCGCTCTATGCTGGGGATGCCTTCTGACTCTGAAGAGGATGGTGCGTCCAGCGCATCATCGCTGGACGTGAGGGGTTGGTAAACCTCACTGCACTCACTGTCCAGATTGTCCATAGAGTTACTGTGCTGATGGTCCATCAGCGTGTTCTCATCCTGACTCAAGAGATCCTCCACTGAGCCAGGGGCAGAGCCTTCTACTGAAGAAGTCAGAGTTCCTCCTCCATCACTCTGGTTACCAGGGGTGATTTCTGGGCTCAGGGACTGATAGCCAAACAGTTTTTCAGAATTGTCTAACCTCTGTTCTAGGGAAAAGCCCAATGCATTCAACCTGTCCTTTAACATTCTGTTTTCATTTTTCAACTGGTTAAGTTCTTCTCGGATGGCAGTATTCTGGTCCTGCAGCTGCAATAAAGTGGACTCCACGTCGGTTGGCTGGTGAGCAGTGATAGTTTCCTTCTCAGATCTCTCATCGCCTTCAGCCTGGTCCTCATTAATGCCCAGCTGTGCACGCATGTCTCGGAGTTCATTTCTCAAATGTAAGATTTCCACGTCTTTGGTTTTTGCCAGTGTGAGAAGATCCTTCACTTTGGCTTCCAAAGCAGCTTTATCACTGATCTGATTGTCCGACTTAGACTTGCTCATCCGAATGTCACACTCTGTAGCAGTGCGACTGCGGGAACGTTTAGCCAATGCCACGTCATTAGCTCCCTGACCTGCAGAAGGCAGTTTTTTGCTCTGGTTTAGTCGGGTACGTTCACGTAATCGTTCTCTAGAAGAACTGGAGTCTTTATTACCTGCAGAAGTGTTCCGCTTGGTGGAAGAACTTGTGCCTACATGTTTGAAACAAAGAACGTAAGGCAAAAATATCAGCAATAAAAAGGCATCTGTAGTTCATGCCCAGACTGAAAGACAGACTCTAGGATCTACATGTAGATTTAGACCTGTAATAATCTTGCCTTAGAGTCTGTTACTTTAAAATTCAGTTTCCTCAAAACCAGGTAATTCACTGTCAATGAAAAAGAAGTTATTTACTTTATTACTTTAAAAGGGTAAATTTTATAAAATGTGAATTATATCGCAGTAAAGCTGTTTAATTACATACATCAACTCAAATTCCAAAACCAGGGCTTTAAGCAGTTGGCCAAGGAGCATAACATTCTAGGGCAAGATAGGTGAGGCTGACTCTAGGACTAGCCAGGCAGGGGCAATCTAACTGCGAATAGACGGTGAGGGGGAAACCATAGCTGGGCAAGAAGGAAAAAGCAGCCTCAGGACAAACCAAAAATCTAAACTACCTCTACAAAACAAAAAATTACGACCAAAGTAAATGCACAAAGTTTTCATACCATAGAATGCCACATAAATAGTAATGATTATAGTAATAACAACAGCAAACACATATCTAGCACTTACTCCACACAAATTAACACTTCACATACCTTAATTTATACAAGCCTCATTAAACGCTGAGGTAGGAGCTATTATCACCCTGTTTTACAGATGAAGAAACTCAGACACAGAGATGTTAAATAATTTGCCAACATCCCACAGGTAATAAACGGATGAGCCAACATTCGAACCCAGGCAGAATTTACAATTTACTCGGTATGTCATACCGCCTCTCTACACATTAAAAACAATGAAATGTTAATGTTAAAGGATGATGCATCAATTGAATACACTGCACAGATCACATTAATGAATTTTAAATCTGTGAAATCAACATGACCATCTGTTTAATATTATAAAAAACAGGAATATGTTTTAATACCCATAAATATGTAAGGATTTTTTTTTAGTTGAGAAAGTAAGATCTGGATCCAATCACTAATGTAATCAACACATTAACTGCTACAGTAGGAAAAAACAATGTTTTCCCTTGGGGCCTTGGTGTTTTATTAGGTCAAGACAGGTCAAGGAGATGTGAATTATATATGCTTCATGAGGCCCCTGGCTCAAAACTAGCGTTAAGTTAAACACAACTCACATGGTCGAAATGTTAAAGCATGTTTATGTGGTGGGGGATAAGGGAGTGAAGGGTCTTGTTGATATAGGAAGAGAACCACTAACACAGCAGGTGTGGAGAAGCGGAGGGAACAAGGGAATGCCCACTGACCGCACATAGACAAGGACAAGGGAGCAGGAGTGAGCAGAGCACATGGAAAGGAGGGTCAGTTACATGGTTAAGGAAGCTGCAGGGAATGTTTACATGGATCCCCAACATGAGGCAGAATTCAGTGAGTCACAGCAAGTCAATAAACATTCTTAAACAGGGAAGAAAGAGGAAGAAAAGAGCATTTTTAAGAAAATGAAGCTGGAGGACACTGAGTGGAACATATGAGGAAGGCGGCAGGCAAGAGAAAAGGAACAGGGGAAGGGGAGCAAGCACAGTGAGAGAGGCCCACAGTAAGAAGGGGGAAGGAACGTCGAACTCGTCATGATGGACGACTAAGGCAGAAGTAACAGGATTAGGAGACGCAACTGCATACAGAGGCCAGAAATGGAAAAGGATGGCATAACTGTTCCCCAAAAAATTCCTTTCCTCATTTCTGTAAATGGTACCATCTCATCTAAATGAAAAACCTCTCCAAAACAGGAAAAATCTGTGCATGTCTAAAAGTCAAATGGAGAAAAAGCCAATCATGAGGGAAAGGACTTCATGCCCAAGAGGAGAGGGAGAGGGAGAGGACACAAAGAAAAAAGTCTTTAGCAGTGTGAGTAAACAGAATAATCAGAGGTAAAGACCAGCAAACTGACACACTGAAAGAAACCTGCCCTAGGAAAGTCACAGGGAGGACCAAAGGTGGAACAGAGGCTGCTCTAGCCAGCGATTCTCAACCTGTGGGTCACGACCCCTCTGTAACAGTGAAAATACTTCCCGGCATTAGGACGGTTGAGAACCACTGCTCTAGGCTGAACTGTGCCCCCAAAGGTCCGGTGTTGAAACCCTAATCTCCAAACCTCAAAGGTGAGTACATCTGGAAATACGTAATTAGTTAAAGAAGTAATTAAAGCAAAGGAGGTCATGGGGTGGGTGGTGTCCTTATTCGAGATTAGGACACACAGAGGGACAACCCTGTGAAGACACAGGGAGATAGCTATCTGCGAGTTAAAAACAAAGACCTCAGGAGAAAACAAACCTGCTGACACCTTGCTCAGACGTCCAACCTCCAGAATTAGAAGAGAATAAACTTCTGTGTTATTTTGTTACGACATCCCGGGCCAAGTAACCCAGACACACAAAGCCACACTGGGGCAACCAAGCCAGGGAGGTGAGAACTAAATGCTGAGGTGAGGCGGCATTGACGGGAAAGAACCCTTATGCAAATAACAAGGGATCTGTCCAAGTACAATTCTAAAGGCAGAAATAGGAAGAAATGCAAATGGCAAGAGCGTTTAATTTCCTTCCTACCACACAAAGCTAGAGTGTTCAATGGGTGATGACACCAGCCTTGGAGTAAAAGATCTTGCTCCACCACCAGGCCTGGTTTAAAATGGGTCCTCAATATTTACTGAGTAAATGAATACACGGCCTTGGGCAAGGTACTCAAGTTTTCCCACTCCTGAAACTTGAACACTAACAGTCCCTACCTCATAGGGCTAGAATGAGGATAAAGTGAAAAATGCCTATAAAGCACAGAGCAAGGACTTATCTACTCCCTCTTGTTAATCATACCACACCAATATAATTAACAGTGGGCCATGTGGGATGAAGGAGGAATCTGCAAGAAAGCCACAGTAAAACAAACAGCAGGTAAAATTACCTGCACTAGCAAAGTCTAACACACAAGAGGGCCTACGAGCCTCAAGAATGATGACAGAAGAGGACCTGCTACAATTTCTGCCAATCTGCTTTCATGATCTTATGTTTACTTGAAGTTTTTTTTGTCTGTCTGTTTGGTTTTTTTAGAGATAGAGTCTTACTTTGCCGCCCTTGGTAGAGTGCTATATGGTCACAGCTCACAGCAACCTTCAGCTCTTGGGCTAGCTGATTCTCCTGCCTCAGCCTCCCAAGTAGCTGGGACTACAGGCACCCGCCACAACGCCTGGCTATTTTTTAGTTGCAGTTTGGCTGGGGTCAGGTTTGAACCTGCCACCCTCGGTATATGGGGTTGATGCCCTACTCACTGAGCCACAGGCACTGCCCTGTTTACTGGAAGTTCTAAAGTTTTTTCTATAAGTGTAAGAAGTAAAATATGATAACATCATTCCCCATACTAAAAGATGAAGTAATCTATCAATTCCATCAAATCTAAAACCAAACAGCTACTACCAAATAAAGAAAAATGGGAAAATTGGAATGAATAGATCTAGCTACTGATCATCAGAAGCTGCTAATATTGTTCTTTTAATTTTTTTTCTTTTTCTTTTGAGACAGAATCTCACTTTATCACCCAGGCTAGAGTGTGGTGGACTCATCATTGCCCAACACAACCTCAAACTCTTGGGCTCAAGATATCCTCCTCCTGCCCCAACCTCTAGAGTAGCTGAGACTACAGGTATGCACCACCATGCCCAGCTGATTTTTAATATGTTTTGTAAAGATAGGACCTCACATGTTATCCAAGTTCTCTCAGTCTCCCAAAGTGCTGGGATTACAGGTGTGAGCCACCACACCCAGCCACTAATATCATTCAAAGAGAAATAACCAGAAGCAAAGTGCTTCCTGATGGATAAAAACGCTACCACTTATCAAGGAGTCTTGTTTTAAAAAGTGAGAGAACTGGGTGGCACCTGTGGCTCAAAGGAGTAGGCCACCGGCCCCATATATCAGAGGTGGTGGGTTCAAACCCAGCCCCAGCCAACAACTACAAAAAAAAAAAAAAAAGGCGAGAGAACCTGAACCTGCCCCACAAGGCCTAGATCCAATGCCATTTACAATAATCAGAGAGGGCACAGCGGCTCACGCCTATAGTCTTGGCACTTTAAGAGGCCAAGGCAGGAGGTACACTTGAGCCCAAGAGTTCGAGGGTGCAGTGAGCTATGACTACACCACCGTATCCTGCCTGGGTGAGAAAGCAAGATGCTGTCACTAAAAATACCCAGAGAGGACAGAGGATAATGGTTGAGGGCATCATGGGATGTTATAACATTAAAATCAGATCTTCAGAAATTCTACAGGTCCAAACAATCATTTTCTACAAAAATTACATTGCAACAATAGGGGTAAACACACAGATTTTAAAAAAGAAGACTTTACAGACATAACAGCCAACTATTATATATTACCCACTGACCCACATGAATCCTATTCCAAATAGACAGTAAAAAAAGAATTTTATGAAACTATTGGAAATGTAAATAGTTAATGAATAATTTATAATTTAAGAAATGATTATTAGTTATTTTAAGGACTGTTAACAATATTGTGATAACATTCTTGAAAGAATTCTTATCTTTCGAAGATATTAAAATATTAAAGGATGAAATGATATGATACCTGGAATGTTCTTCAAAACAGTAAGGGTAAGGGATGGTGAGGTGCACATGGGATTAAAATATCAATCTATCCACTTTTGTGTATGT
>NW_003852676.1:372235-380311 GCF_000181295.1 Otolemur garnettii
AAAAAAAAAGATCTGTTTTAAAAAAGAAAAAAGAAAAACCACTTTTAATAAAAGAAGTAAAAAGTTTTCTTCCTTTAAGGGAAAGCACAAATTAGCCAGCTGGCTGATACTATATGAAACTACACTCTCTCTTAGATAATCATAATGAATTCATTTCTTCTACAAGCCAAAATGATTCCTAAGTAATCTCTAGGTCTCTTCCAGTTGTAAATATCAGTGACCCCATTACACAGGCTGGAGTGCAATGACATACCGTAGCTCACTGCATCCTCAAACTCCTGGTCTTAGATGATCCTCCTGCCTCAGCCTTTCAGTACTGGGAGAACAAACATGGCCACCACACCTGGCTAAGATTTCTACTCTTATTCAATTATGAAAGTTATGATATAGCGCCATTATGTAGGTCAATCTATCCTATTTAAAAAGAGGCAGGAAAAGGGTGATGCCTGTAGCTCAGTGGGTAGGGCACTGGCCCCATATACCGAGGGTGGCAGGTTCAAACCTGGCCCCAGTCAAACTGCAACAAAAAATAGCCGGGTGTTGTGCCAGGTGCCTGTAGTCCCAGCTACTCAGGAGGCTGAGGAAGGAGAATTGCCTAAGCCCAGGATTGGGAGGTTGCTGTGAGCAGTGTGAGGCCATGGCACTCTACCTAGGGTGATAAAGTGAAACTCTGTCTCTACATAAAAAATAAATAAATAATAAAAAGAGGCAGGAAAGGAAACATTACTTTTAATGAATTAAATAGAATTAAACTCTGGTAATTTAGGGTTGTCACATTATGAGAAATCTAATATAGACTAGAATACTGCATTCACAGTAAGGACTGTTCATAATCTTTTTTTCTTTTTTTTTTTTTTGAGGAAGAGTCTCACTATATCGCTCTGAGTAGAGGTGTCACAGCTCACAGCAACCTCAAACTCCTGGGCTTAAGTAATTCTCTTGCCTCAGCCTCCCAAGTAGCTGAAACTACAGGCACCTGCCACAATGCCCGGCTATTTTTTTGTTGCAATTGTTTACCTGGCCTGGGCCAGGTTTGAATCCACCACCCTTGCTGTATGTGGCTAGCGCCAAAACCACTGTTCTTGGTTGCTCTTGGCACCAAGCCAAGACTGTTCATAATCTTTAAAACTTGTTTCTGTTCATTAAAACTGGTGATCAACTACAATCCAAGTAAAAAACTGCACATCAAAATCAGACCTCTTGGCTGGGCACAGTAGCTTACATCTGTAATCCTAGCACTTTGGGAGGCTGATGTGGGAGGATAGCTTGAGCTCATGAGTTTGAGACCAGGCTTGAGCAAGAATGAGATCCCATCTCTACCAAAAATAGAAAAGCTAGGGGCCAGGTGTGGTAGCTGACGCCTATAATCATAGCACCCTGGGAGGCCAACACAGGCAGATTGCTTAAACTCACGAGTCTGAGACCAGCCTGAGCAAGATCAAGACCCCATCTCTAAAAATAGCCAGGTGTTGTGGCAGGCACCTGTAGTCCCACGTACTCGGAAGGCTGAGGCAAGATGATCACTTGAGCCCAAGAATCTGAGGTTGCTATGAGCTACAGACACCATAGCACTCTACCAAGGACAACAAAGTAAGACTCTGTCTCAAAAAAATAAAAATAAGAATAGAAAAACTAATCAGGCGTTGTGGTAGACACCTATAGTCCCAGTCACTTGGGAGGCTGAGGCAGGAGATCACTTCAGCCCAGGGGTTTGACTTGCTATGAGCTAGGCCAATGCCATGGTCTTCTACGATAGGGCAATAGAGTGAGACTATGTCTCAAAAAGAAAACAAACAAAAAAAGACCTCTTTAATCAAATCATCTTTAAATCTGTTAAATTTATCTTTGAACTTATGTTTTTATTCCTTAAGTTTTCCTTCCTTTCTTTTTTTTCTTTCCTTTTTTTTTTTTATGAGACAGAGTCTCACTTATGTCACCCTCAGTAGAGTACCGTGGCATCACAGCTCACAGCAACCTCTGACTCTTGGGCTCAAGCAATTCTCTTGCCTTAGCCTTCTAAGTAGCTAGAACTACAGGCGCCCGCCACAACACCTGGCTATTTTTAGAGGTGGGATCTTGCTCTGGCTCAGGCTGGTCTCGAGCCTGTGGGCTAAGGCTATCCACCTGCCTGGCTTCCCAAATGCTGGGATTACAGGCGTGAGCCACCTTTTTTTGTAATTACATATTACACTTATTATGTAATTACATAATAATTACATTTGAATACCACCTTATACTGTCCTATATAAAAACACTTCTCTGGATACAATCTGCCTTTCTTTGGGTGATGGCAAAGTTAAACATCAGTACACTTAACTCTGTACTTATCATAGAAATTAAGATAGCAGAGTACTGCCCTAAGAATAAACCAAGAATTTTTATTGACACTTGAGTTATAACCAAAGAACCAGTGAAGGAAGCCTGGGTTTTCCAGGAAACAGTACTAGATTAACTGAATATTCATAAAGGGGAAAATTATGAATCTTAAATTCCAAAGTTTTCTAACTAAGACTCAAAATCCTGAAGCATAAAACAAAAAATTGATCAATTCAATCTATCAATTGAATTGATCAACTTCAACTTGTCTCTAACAATAATTTTTAAAATGAGCTAGGTATGGTGTCGTGCACCTGTAGTTCCAGCTACTTAGGAGGTTGAGGCAGGAGTTGGAGGTGACAGTGAGCTGTGAATCTGCCACTACACTCCAGCCTGGGTGACAGAGCAAGATCCTTTCTCTAAAAAACTGAGGAGAAAAAGAAAAATGAACAATCACACACATACACACAACTACAAGAAAACATGATCAGCCTAACTGACGATAAGAGCAATGTAATTTTGGCCGAGGCTGGGTTTGAACCCACCACCTCTGGTAGATGGGGCCAGCACCCTACTCCTTTGAGCCACAGGTGCCACCCAAGAGCAACGCAAATTAAGCAGCACCTGTCACCTCTCAGATTGCCAAAAATGAAAAAGAATGACAACACATTCTTTTGGGAAGGTAACAGAGGAACTGGCACTCCCCAAGCTGCTAGTGGAAATGCACATTGATATAAGCCTAATGAAAGAAATGGGGAAACACCTAACAAAGCTCCACATGCATTCACCTTTCATCCAGCAATCACATTTTCTAGCAACTGAACTTGAAGACACACCTCCAATAACACAGAAATACATGCACTGTTCATTACAGCATTATTTCCCTGCCAAAATACTGGTACACCTTAAATACCTACACACAGCAAAGTGTACCAAGTATACTTTAGTGAACATCATGAAGTACTAAACGGATATAAAAACAGAGTAAGACTGCTACAAATTGTTATGGGGAGAATTCTAGAATACATTAAGTGAAAAAAAAAACAAAAACTACAAAAGAATATATTATGCCACTTTTTGTGTAAGAAAGGGGATATATAAAAATGTACATGTGCACATTAAGGTAAAAATAAACACAGGAAAGATAAATAAAAACCAAATTCACCTCGAGGCAAAGATGAGAACAGAATAAAAAGGAATAGGGGAGGAGAGGGACATTTCTTGGACTAAATCTTCCATATCAGTGTTTCACATACTCTAAATAAATAAATAAAATTTAAGAGGGTGGGGAAAGCCCAGGACAGAATATGACAAAAAACAAATGGACCTAACTATATTTCAAATGAATAACACAATCCAAGTAACTTTAGAACACAGTATTTTAACCAAAAATACTCAAACTCTCAAGATAAAGACAAAAAAGTAGAAGGGCAGAACAAGATGGCAGATGAGAAGGACCATTCAGCTGAGCTCTCCTAAAGAACAACTGGAGGAAAAAGAGAGCACCCAGCCACACCTGGCACAGGGAGCACAAAGAGGAGGTGGAGAGCTGGATACAGCACATGATCCAGAGTGGTGGAAATTTGATGAATTACGCAAGTAACTGTGACCCACTGGGATCAGCTGGCCTACCACAGAGGTCTAAGATGAGAGGAAGGCTTTCTGGAGTTTTCAGTAGTTGGGGAAGCTGCACACTGAATGCAAAGCTTGGAAGAGTGGGCAAACTCCCAACAGTATACAGCCACCAGATCTAAATGCAGGTTGGACTGAATTTGCCATAGGTTTAGTGGCTGGTAAGAGAGCCATACTGAGGTCTTGGAAGTCAGGGAACTACCATTGTGGGAGGGTTGTGGGAAGGTGTTAACAACAGCCTAAAGCACAGCTGTCTTAATTCTGGCTGCAGGGATCAAAACTCCACTCTTGGGACAGGCTGAGGGACTCTCACACCCCATGGGAACTGGAGTCAGGGGGCACTGTGAGAGATCTGCCCCTGAAGGATTCTTGTGACCTTTAAGATCCCAACCTGGGCTCAGCGCCTATAGCTCAACTGGCTAAGGCGCCAGCCACGTACACCTAAGGTGGTGGGTTCGAATCCCCAGCCCGGACCCGCCAAACAACAATGACGGCTGCAACCAAAAAATAGCCGGGCGTTGTGGCGGGCGCCTGTGGTCCCAGCTACTTGGGAGGCGGAGGCAGGAGACTCGCTTGAGCCCAGGAGTTGGAGGTTGCTGTGAGCTGTAATGCCACGGCACTCTACCCAGGGGGACAGCTTGAGGCTCTGTCTCAAAAAAAAAAAAAAAAAAAAAAAGATCCCAACCTGGCAGAGTCTGAATGCTGAGGAAACAATCAGGGGATCACCAAAGCAAACTAAGTTTGGAATAAGAACCGTAGAGGTGGCTTGGTGCCTATGGCTCAAGTGGCTAAGGCACCAGCCACGTACACCTATGCTGGTGGGTTGGAATCCAGCCCGGCCCGCCAAACAACGACAGCTGCAACTAAAAAATAGCCAGGCGTTGTGGCAGGTGCCTACAGTACTAGCTACTTGGGAAGTGGAGGCAGGAGATTCGCTTGAGCCCAGGAGTTGGAGGTTGCTGTGAGCTGTGATGCCATAACACTCTACCCAGGGTGACAGCTTCAGGCTCTGTCTCAAAAAAGAACCATAGAGGTTGCTGGCTGTGCTCTGTTTCCTAAAAACCTCACAGTGCCACTTGGCCTCCTGGCAACATATTGCAACATACTGTCATCAAGAGCAAGGACTTCTGTTTGAAACAGACACTACAGTGATGCAAGAGATCACCTCTGAGCACTACAAGAAATTCTATGTCCAGAAATTTCACAGTGGAGGAAGTGGATCAATACCTAGAATCCCATTCTCTTCCTAGACTTCATCAAGAAGAAATAGATCTCTTGAACAGACCAACTTCAAGAACTGAGATAGAAGAAACAAAAAAATGCCTGGTCAAGATGGTGTCACACTAGAATTCTATCATATCTTCAAAATAGTGCTGATGCCCATACTGCAGAAATTACTCCAAAAAATGGAGAAGGAAGAACTCTTTCCCAAAATGTTCTATGAAGCAAACATCACCCTGATACCAAAAGAGAAAAAGACCCAAATAAAAAGGGAGAATTTCAGACCAATCTCACTAATGAAAATAGATGCAAAAATTCTCAATAAAATCCTAACCAACAGATTACAGCTACACATTAAAAAAATTATCCATCACAATCAAGTAGGTTTTATCCCAGGGATGCAAGGCTGGTGTAACATACACAAGTCCAGAAATGTGATTCACCATTATCAACAGAAGCAAAAACGTTTGATAAAATTCAGCATCCTTTTGTAATTAGAACACTTAAGAATACAGACAAAGGTGGCACATTTGTTAATCTGATCAAAGTCATCTACAACTAACTCACAACTAATACTATACTGAATGGAGTAAAACTGAAAGCTTTTCCCCTTAGCACTGGAACCAGACAAGGTTGTCCTCTATTGCTCCTATTATTCAACATAGAGCTGGAAGTTCTAGCCAATAAAATCAGGCGAGAGAAGGAAATAAAGGGCATCCAAATGGGGGCAGAGGAGGTCCAACTCTCCCTCTTGCTGACAATATGATCTTATACTTAGAGAACCCCAAAGACTCAACCACAAGACTCCTGTAAGTTATCAAAAAATATAGCAATATGTCAGGATATAAAATCAATGCCCACAAATCAGTAGTCTTTATATATGCCAGTAATAGCCAAGATGAGATGCTAATGAAGGACACAATTCCTTTCACTGTAGCTTCAAAGAAAAAAAAAAGAGGCTCGGGGTCTATAGCTCAACCGGCTAAGGCGCCAGCCACGTACACCTAAGGTGGCGGGTTCGAATCCCCAGCCCGGACCCGCCAAACAACAATGACGGCTGCAACCAAAAAATAGCCGGGCGTTGTGGCGGGCGCCTGTGGTCCCAGCTACCTGGGAGGCGGAGGCAGGAGACTCTCTTGAGCCCAGGAGTTGGAGGTTGCTGTGAGCTGTAATGCCACAGCACTCTACCCAGGGGGACAGCTTGAGGCTCTGTCTCCATGCCACAGCACTCTACCCAGGGGGACAGCTTGAGGCTCTGTCTCCAAAAAAAAAAAAAAAAGAATACCTGTTCAATAAATGGTCCTTGGGTAACTGGATAACCACATGTAAAAGACTGAAACTGGACCTGCACCTCTCACCACCTACAAAAATTAAGTCAAGATGGAAAAAAGATTTAATTCTAAGGCATAAAACAATAAAAAGACTCAAAGAAAATACTTGAAGATCATGGCCTAGGGAAAGATTTTATGAAGACGACTTCCCTGGCAATTGCAACAACAACAAAAATAAACAAATGGGACTTAATTAAATTGCAAAGCTTCTGTACAGCTGAGGACACAACAACCAAAGCAAACAGACAACCTTCAGAATGGGAAAAGGTATTGGCATGTTATGAATCAGACAAAAGCTTGATAACTAGGATATATAGAGAATTCAAACTAATCAACAAAAGAAGATCCAACAATCCCACAGATCACTGGGCAAGAGACATGAAAAGAACTTTCTCTAGACAGATGAATGGCTAACAAACATATGAGAAAATGTTCATTGTCCTGAATCATCAGAGAAATGCAAATCAAAACTACCCTGAAAAAAAAAAACAAAAAAAAAAACTACCCTGAGATATCACCTAACCCCAGTGAGAAGGGCCCACATGACAAAGTCTCAAAGCTACAGATGCTGGTGTGGATGTGGAGAGAAGGGAACACTTACACTGCTGGTGGGACTGCAAACTAATACAACCTTTTTGGAAGGAAGTATGGAGAATCCTCAAAAAACTTAAATGTGCAGAACTTCCATCTGATCCTGCAGTATCATCTACCCAGAAGAAAAAAGAAAATCCTTTTATCATAAGGACACTTGCACTAGACTGTTAATTGCAACTCGATTTACATTTGCCAAAATGTGGAAACATCCTAAATGTCCACCAATCCAGGAATGGATTAGCAAGCTGTTGTATATGTATATCATAGAATACTACTCAGCCATTAAAAAAGATGGAGACTTTACATCTTTTGTATTCACCTGGAACACATTCTTCTTAGTAAAGCATCACAAGAATGTAGAAGCAAGAATCCAAAGTGCTTAATTCTAATATGAAGGCAGTAGATCAGGTAATATAAGGCGTGGACTGGGGAAGAGGGAGTGAGGAGACAGGAGAAGGGAGGAGGATAGGGGGAGTCACAGTGTGGGGGAGGTCACAGTGTATATGGCACACCTCTTGGGGGCAGGACACAATTATAAAACAGACTTTATCTAACAAATGCAATACAGATGTGTGTATGTGTAAGGTTTGTATGTGTTTTCCAGCAGCAATGAACACACCTAACTTCCAGATCCTGGTTTTTAAATATCATCTTATACTAAAGTGTATAAGGCTTCCTTGAAAAAATGGCTGATTCTGGGCAGGGGTTGGAAAAGGACAAAACTCACTATACCAGAAATCAAAGAAGTGCTCAAAGAATGATAGGAGTATGTCAAAATAAACAAACAAACAACAACAAAAAAAAAAACCCCACAGGAGCCAGCTTGAAGTCACTCCCACTGTTAAATCAGGGACATTCTGAGCATAAAAATATTAAGTCATTAAATCTGAAATGTCCAGGCAGCGCCTGTGGCTCAAAAGGGTAGGGCACTGGCCCCATATACCGGAGGTGGCGGGTTCAAACCCAGCCCTAGCCAAAAACT
>NW_003852676.1:381328-385270 GCF_000181295.1 Otolemur garnettii
GACAGAGTCTTAAAGCAACCTCCAACTCTTGGGCTTCAGCGATTCCCTTGCCTCAGCCTCCCAAGTAGCTGGGACTATAGGCGCCCAATACAACACCTGGCTATTTTGTTGTTGTTGTTGTTGCAGCTGTCATTGCTGTTTAGCAGGCCCAGCCCAGGTTCAAACCCGCCAGCCTCAGCGTATGTGGCTGGCACCCTACCCACTGAGCTATAGGTGCTGCCACTTAGCCTTTTTTGGTGAATATTTATCCAGTTTTGGACACTGTTTAGCTCTTCATCTTTATCCAACCATTATGCCAAACACTTGTGACTGTCAAAAAGAATCCATTTTTCATCACACATAAGATGGTATAGAAATGGTCTGCCTTTACGTCATGACAGCAAAGAAAGGTAAGCTTTGAAATGATTTCTCTTCTGACATTCATTTAATTCATGCACAACCCATCTATCCAGCTTATTCACCTCGCTGACTTGTTTCAAATGGTCCAGTACTGCTAGAATAGTCATGTCAACCTTGCTGTTAACTCCTAAGTAAGCTGAGATGGACTTGCTTCCACTACAGCTTTCAGCTCGTCATTCTCCACTTTGGTCTCAGGTTGCCCATGTGGCTCATTTTCAAAATTAAAATCACCAGAACAGAACTTCTCAGCCCACAGATGTACTGTGCGTTATTAGCCACGTTGTTCCCAAATAATTTGTTATAATTTCCACCTGTCTGTGCCTCACTGGGTCTGTGATGGAACTCATATTCAAAAATACAGTAAGCTCCCCATTATCCAGAACTCGAGCAACCAGCATACAAATCCAGGCCAAAAAAAAAAAAAAAAAATCAGAGTTCAAACTTGGTATGCCGCGCCATCAGTAAGCCCACACTTCATGCATCACACAGCTACCAAGTGTTCTCTGTAACAGTTTTAACTCCTAATGTTTGTTACCTGAAATTAAAAAATAATGTAGTGAAGCTGAACAGTATATTAACTACAAGTACAAAGCTAAAGCTATTTTCTGACACAGTTTTGTGTGTTTTAGCATATCTGTGTTACAGGAAGAGAAGATTGCTTTTGTCTTAATTTGTTTTTAGTTAGTGTATTTCAATATTAATATCAGGTCCATACACAGTTTATGGCATGGGGTATAAAATCAGTTAGGCCCATTTTTAATAGTAACTCTCAAGCAACTAGAAACTATGTTTATCCAGAACCTATCAATCGCCTTGGCTGCTAGATAACAGGAAGATTATTGTAACACAAATTGTTGACTTATCATGGTTTCACAAAAATTGCTCTGAAAAAAAATTTAAGTTTATACTTATACTTAAACTTTGATTATTCACAAGCCAAAACATGCATTTGTGAAAATGACAACGTACCTTCACAGTAAAAAACAAAAACACAAAAATCCACGATGTGTCAAAGTGAAATTTCAGCAACTGTCATCAACTGTCAACCTTAGCACTCAGGGAAACTGGACACTTCATACTTAATTACCTAACGAGTGATCCTACCCAAGTGCAATTTCACACCTGTAGCCCAAGCTACTCAGGAGGACTGATGTAGAAGCCACACTGAGCTCAGGAGTTCAAGACCAGCCTGGGAACACAGGGAGACCCTGGCTCTAAAACATAAAAGTATTCTTCTAGGAAAAAGCATTCAATCAATCAATCAACCAACCAATCAATCACCAGATAGGTGAAATGATCCTAATGATTTATAGCCCATTAAATAAGACTCCATGAATCCACAATAATATAAATGAATGAGCCAGCCAGAACAAGGGTAAAATCCCATCTCTATAATAAAAAACAGAAAAATAAGCCAAGCATGGTGGCACCCACCTATAGTGCCTATAATCCCAGCGACTCAGGAAGCTGAGGCGGGAGGATCACTTGAGCCCAGGAGTTTGAGGTTGCTGTGAGCTATGATGACACCACTGCCCGGGAGACAAGAGTAAGACACTGTCTCAAAAGAAAGAATGAGGGGAAAGTAAAAACTCTCTCTTACAATAGAATGTCAATTAATAAATACAGAAGGAATAATGGAACTAGAAAATTACCATGTAGCAAAAATCATATAATAATTGATTCTGAAAACATTTATTAAACAATTCTGAAACGAGGGTAAAAGTTTAAAAGAAATAGGATATATTTACAGAGTTTCAAGCTATCTCCAGCAAGATAATTATTGTAATAACTACAAAAGGGAGGGCCAGTCACAGTAGCCCCTACCTCTAACTGAAGCACATTTGGAGGCTGAGGAGGGAGCACTGCTTGAGGGCAGAAGTCAAAACCAGCCTGCGCAAGAGTAAGGTCAAAACCACCCATCTCTATAAAACATAGAAAAATTAGCCAGGCATGGTGGCACATGACTGTAGTTCCAGCTACTTGGGAGGTGGGGGCAGGAGGACCACTTGAAACCAGTAATTCAAGGTTCCAGTTAACTACGACTCCGCCACTGCACTCTAGCCTGGGCAACAAAGCAAGACCTTGCCTCACAAAAAAAAAAAAAAAAAAAAAAACAGGAAAGAAAAGAAACATGGTAATGTGACAGTGAAGAATCCTAGCCATATCACCAGTAACAGAACAGATGGCAGTCAGGTGCTCTAGAAATGCTGACTAAGGACACCGTTTCTATGATATTCCTGCATAACCCAAACCTAATCCCAAACCTAATCTCAAGGAAACATCAACAACCCCCAATGTGGAAGCAGTCTATCAAATAATCGCCTTGCACGTGTCAGAAATGTCAAAGTCACAAAAGACGAAGACTGAGGAACTAACCCAAATTTAAGCAGAATAAAGAATATGACAACTAAATATAATAAAAATTTTCCCTTCTGCTATAACAGACATTAGCATAATTGATAAAACTTATTGAAAGTTTGTACATTGGATACTACCATTTTATCAATGTCTATTTCTTGAATTTCTAAAGTAAGATGGTTACAGAAGAGAACACCCTTGTTTTTCAAGAAATATACACTGAAATACTCAGCAGCAAAGGAACACTGTCTACAATTTACATTCAAAAAGCACAGAATGTATCTGTGTATGTAAATATATAGTTAGGGAAGTGATAAAGTAATTGTGATAAAAGGTTAAAATATGGAGAATCTTGGTAAAGAGCATACTGGATAATTCTTTGTCATATCCTTCAAATTTTCTCTAAATCTAACATTATTTCAAACTAAAAAGCTTTTAAAAAATTAATTCCCTGGGCAGTACCTATGGCTCAGTGAGTAGGGCACTGGCCCCATATATCAAGGATGGTGGGTTCAAACCCAGCCCGGCCAAACTGCAACAACAATAAAAAAAAATAGCCTGGTGTCGTGACAGGCACCTGTAGTCCCAGCTACTCGATAGGCTGAGGCAAGAGAATCACCTAAACCCAAGAGCTGGAGGTTGCTGTGAGCTGTGACACCATCGCACTCTACCAACGGCAACAAAGTGAAACTCTGTTTCTAAAAAAAAAAAAAAATTATTCCCAACAGACTGAGGATCTAAATATAAAATGTAAAACAAAAACTAAATATGAAATGCAAAAACACTTCTAAGAAAAATATAGGGGTCCATCTTCTTGGCCTGGGTAAGGGTTAAGATTTCTTAAAACACACACACACACAAATAAAAAACAAAAAAAGTACATATTAACAATTGGACTACATGAGAATAAAGAACCTCTCTTTAATAAAAGATAATCACTAAGGGAGCAGAAAAAGAAGGCGAAGCAGGAGACTATACATGCAGCATGTAAAAATGATAAAGGGCTCACAACTAGAGGAACTACAAACCACTACAAAAAGACATCACATCCCTCAGACCTACAAGGACAGTTACTATCAAAGAATAAAATAGTAAGTGTGGCAGAGGATGCAGAGAAAGCAGAACCCTGCTATATGTTAATGGGAATATAAAATGGTGCAGTCACTGCAGGAAACAGCATGGCTA
>NW_003852676.1:387200-397518 GCF_000181295.1 Otolemur garnettii
CCTATGGTCCCAGGTATTTGGGAGGCTAAGGCAGGAGGATCACTTGAGCCCAAAAGTTTGAGGTTGCAGTGAGCCATGATGACTCTACTGCACTCTATCCCAGACAACAGGGCAAGATAATATCTCAAAAAAAAAAAAGAAAGAAAGAAAGGAAATGAGACACATGTAAAAAGAACACAGCATTTGATTACATTTCTATAGTGATCAAAGACTGGCAACATCAATCTCTGGCACTAGAAATCAAGATGGTAGCTACTTCTGGGAAGGACGGGAAGGGCAGCAACTAAGTAGGAGCACCAGGGAAGCTTCTAGGGCAGATGTGTTCTGTCTCCTGACCTGGGTAGTGGCTGCACAGTGTGCTCACTTGGCAATGATTCAGCAAGCTTGACACCTATTGATTTGTGAATTTCTCTGTAAGTATGCTTTACTACACCAAAAAAGTAAAAACAAAGCAAAAAGTAATTCCACACTTTCCAACTTGCCTTTTACACTAAGCTACTTGCAGGCTCTCGGCTGTTTCCCTGTTTCTTTCCATTTTTGCTACAAAATTCTGTAAATGCATGCTAGGTCCCACACAAAAACACCCCCATCAGCAAGAATCCAAAAACAAGAAATTAACCAAAGAACACATTTTTAGCAAATGCAAATCATGTGACGGAAACAGTCCAGAAGAAGTTAATGAAATACTACTATCAAAATACACATGCCTCTCAAGGTCAAGTTCAATTTTTCATAGTCTGCATCTTTGATCAGTAAGATTAGTTTTCAAATTTTACCTTTCAAGTTTCAGAGATGGACTGCTCACACTGGTGAACTAACTTTTACACTGCAAGGGTCCGATGACAAATAATCATTGAGAGTTATTGATTATTTAGATTCCAACTAAAGCTTATTAATTCCAACCTATCAATTTTTAGAGAAAGCAGTCTCAGTATAATGAGAAAGCATGTGAATTCGATAAGCACTAATCATTAACACCTGAAGAGTATATGAACTCTGGAAAGCACAGGCATATAGGAGACCAACTCTACATGAAAAATAATCCTTTCCAATGGCTCTGACAAAAGAGATTTAAGCATATGAAAGCCCTGAAGCCAGATGTCACACTGCCGAGAGTGGGAATAATGTCCCCAAAGTAGTGCTTTGTTCAGTATTTATAAAAGTTCCCATCAGCAGTGAAGTGCTCTGGTACAAAAGGGCTTTTCTCCCTAACCCTCAAATGACATTTGAAATGAGAGCTGCTGTAAGAAGGTCATGGCTCAGCGCCTGTAGCATAGTGGTTACGGAGCTAGCCACATACACCCAGAGTGGCCGGTTCGAACGCGGCCTGAGCCAGCTAAACACCTGCAAGAAAAAAATAGCCAGGTGCTGTGGTGGGCACCTGTAGTCCCAGCTACTTGGGAGGCTGAGGCAAGAGAATCGCTTGAGCCCCAGGGTTTGAGGTCGCTGTGAGCTGTGATGCCACAGCACTCTACCGAGGGCAACAATGAGACTATCTCAAAAAAAAAAAGGAAAGAAAAGAAAAGAAGAATGTCATGAGACTACTGCACAGCAACAGATACACAGCTGTGGGCGTCCACACATGAATAAGTATGTGCACCAGATGTCTAAATAATTAAGCCAAACATTTTATTCACCTGGTTAATCATCAATGCTCCATCATAGTTATAGGAATTCAAGTTGTGGGAGGTATCTGTTTGCCAGAAAAGCACCATAAAATATGAAAACTTAGAAAAATAAAATAACACTTAAAAATCTGTAGGGTCTTAAAGTCCTTTAATTTTTCTGTTCATCTTCACTATTTTCTGTCTCTTCTTATTCTCATCTGTATTCTTCTTTCTTAAGTAATATCAATGGCTCCAGTCCAGGCAAAGTGTTCCCAAATAGCTCCATCTCTTCTCCTGACCCTCCCCACCAGACACACACACACACACACACAAAACTTAAACAAACTTGCCAACACAGCACAGCCAAAGCTTCGGCAGCTGGCATGCGCTGGCAAGATCAGGCATACAGCTTTCCAATGGAAAAGTACTCACTGTTAAAGCCCAAACCACCAGCCCCTCAAGATCCAAGCCTCAGAAGATCTAACCTGCCGGTACAGTAAACCTTCAAAGACACTGCCTGCCACTGACACGGAGGCAACAGAAGATAGGCAGCACTGCACATCCAATGCCAACATTTCAACCTGTTCTTCCAGTCACATAAATAACAGGTCACCTAGGCACACAGACATGACACTCCAAAGACAGCTCAGCAAGTGAGTAACCAGTCAGGTCAGAAGAGGCTGCCTGTATTATACGAAAGAGTAGCAGCACCGTCACCAAAGAAATAACTCAGGATGTTTACTCAGACTAACGGCAATAGGGCAAGAATCTGCTGGTACCTTCCTCCAACGCCATAAGATGACACCTAGAAACTCATCAGGTCTGGGCAAGGAGAAAATCTGGGGGCATTCCCAAGCCCATAAGCCCACAGCATTAAGTCTGGGTTTAGTTTTGACAACCTTGAAATAGAAAAACCAGCATTTCCTGCTAGATCTTTCAACATATCTAAGGAAATCCCTCATCAGCTATTCCTCTGAGGTGTTTCTTAAAATAATTAAGCCATGATCTATCAAGGCCATGCCTAGACAAAAGAGTTTTGAACAGATCATGTTTCCAGTCATGGTTGGTTTTTCCTCACCTGACTAGCTGAAACCCCCTCCTTGTTTTCTGCAGAGAATCAGAGTTTCTACCCAAACAATGACAATCCTAAAGCAAACAAGCAAAGAACAAATGAATTCTGGCCTGAGCAAGGCTGGGAGCTGACTGCGTGGCTCTCTGTACAATGACACTTAAGTTTTGACCAGCCAAAAATTGGTACAGAGTGATCCTGTCCCTTGGATGGCCCAAACCAACATAAACACTGAGGGTGCCTCATAAGAAAAGTGTTACTGGCTCGGCACCTGTGGCTCAAGTGGCTAAGTAAGGCACCACCCACATACACCTAAGGTGGTGGGTTCAAATCCGGCCTGGACCCGCTAAACAACAATGATGGCTGCAACCAAAAAATAGCCAGGCGTTGTGGCGGGCGTCTGTGGTCCCAGCTACTTGGGAGGCTGAGGCAGGAGACTTGCTTGAGCCGAGGAGTTGGATGTTGCTGTGAGCTGTGATGCCACAGCACTCTACCCAGGCGGACAGCTTGAGGCTCTGTCTCAAAAAAAAAAAAAAAGAAAGAAAGAAAAAGAAAAAAGAAAACTGTTACAAAAAAAAAAACAGAAAAATAGAAAAAATAGAAAACTGTTACATTAAGGGATTAATCCTGGCCCTGAGAAAAGCTTCTAGAGCTAACCAATAAATTGCTACTACCTATGAATTACTAAGCACTTGCTATGCACCAGGCCCTGTACTAACTGCTTTCATAAATTCCCACATTCAATCTCAACCATAGCCCAGGTCTGTGTGCCCCTCAATCCCATGGTCTAATTAACTATTATCCAATACAAAAAGAACTAACCTGGCTTCCAAAGGAGTGTAAAGAAAATCAATTATGCACCTATTAAATGATATCATTCCATTTTAACTAGGATTAATACTAGAGCAGCTGCCAGAAACAGTTTACAGAGCAGCTGCCAGTTTACAGTGTATAAGGAGGTAGGGTGAGAATAAAAACACCTGTCTAGAAACCTAGAAGAGTACACTGGTCATCTTGTAAGACTTGGCTCACACGCTCTTTTCTTAAGACCTTCCTTGGATGAAAACAATACGTTCACACTGCTTTACCGCTCTCCCAGGGCACCTGACGTTTCCACGTGTACTTTAGTCCATCATGTTTAGGCCTCACCTCCATCCTTTCCTCCACAAGCTCCTTGAAGGCAGACTCTACCTCCATCTTGCACAAGCACAGGGCCCTACACAAGGCAGGTGCTCGATTTTTTGTTTCATAAGTAAGCCTACTGTGTGGTTTCATTCATAAAGACAGTCCTGAAACACCACTGAAATCCACCCCACTGTAAGCTTCACAGACCGTGGTTCCCAGTACCAGCAGAGGGCACACTCTGAACAAAGTTCTTTTAATAGATTAAACATCATATTAAAATCATTCTTCCTAAGACCCATGGAGCATTTTTAACATCGTCACTTTGATACCTTTGACAATGCTGCTGCTGTTCCAGGTTTTACCAGTCTCCCTCCTGTGGATGCTGAAGAGCTGTTTTCAGGTCTCACTTTCTCTGCCGCCTGTGTCTTACTTATCCCAGGCACTTTCGGCGCTGAGCCGGCACCCCTGCTTGCTTTCTTCATTCTGGGCTGCCTCTTCGTGATGCATTTACAAGCTAATCTGTGGAAAGAAAGGGCATTTGACTGAGGACAAAACTGGAAGAAAGCTTTTTCTAGACCAGCCCTATCTAGTAGAATTCTAGAAGAAAGCCTTTCTCTTTCAAAAAAAAAAAGAATGAGAAATTTGTTTTAGAAGAATTTTACCGGCTCGGCGCCTGTAGCTCATGTGGCTAGGGCACCAGCCACATACACCAGAGCTGGCAGGTTCGAATCTAGCGCAGGCCCGCCAAACAACAATGACAACTACAACAAAAAATAGCTGGGCATTGTGGCGACTGCCTACTTGGAAGGCTGAGGCAAGAGAATCACTTAAGCCTAAGAGTTGGAGGTTGCTGTGAGCTGTGACGCCACGGCACTCTACCCAGGGCAACAGCTTGAGACTCTGTCAAAAAAAAAAAAAAAAAAAAAAAAAAGAATGTTATCATATGATAAAGAATGTTATCATATGATAAAGTTGTTTGAAACTAAAGACAACTGGACTACTATAGAAAATAAAAGTTGAAAAAATCTTTTTACTTGCTAATTAGGCTTCCTCTTTGTATATTATTACCAATGTAAAATTGCTTTGTACCTTCTAGTTCATTTAGTAAAAAAATCCTAGATCTCTAACTAAAGTGACTAAATATAACCGTGTACATTATGTTCAGCATGTAATGAAGCAATAATCACACTAGTGATTGAGGAATTAGATATTCTTAAGGTATCTAAGGGGTGATACTACCTTCCAAATTACCCACCAAAATCCTAATTTCAAATATTGGATATGATGACCCTACATAAGCAGCAGAATACCTCAGAAATCCCAACATTTAGGGCCTGAACTCATTTCTTAGCATGCCTCTTTTACCAAGCAGCAGCACAGAAATTCTTCATCAAACATAAGCCCCGGCCAGCTGCAGTGGCTCACGCACTCTGGGAGGCTGAGACAGTGGATTTGCTTGAGCTCAGGAGTTCAAGACTAGCCTGACCAAGAGTGAGACCCTGTCTCTACTAAAAACAGTAAAACTAGTCGGGCGTTGTGGTGGGCACCCGTAGTCTCAGCTACTTGGGAGCTGAGATAGGAGGATTGCTTAAACCCAGGAGTTTGAGGTTACTGTGAGCTAGGATGATCTGAGACTCTATCTCCAAAAAAAAAACAAATTAGCCCCAATTTTTGGTTCAGAAAATATGCCTATAAGGAATATGACAACAATTTTTCCACCTAAGTGGTGCACAACTTGATTACAGTTAAGAGGACTGACAGCCTTAGAAAAATACTGGCAGCACATAAAGCTGAAGCCAGATAAGCTCTTAAATATACATTTGTTAACTGAGCTAGAAAAGCAATCTTTATAATAATGTCTTGTTTGGGCAGACACCATGGATTATTTTGGGTAGAATAATACAAATATCAAAAATGAAAGCCTATTTTGAATGTAAGGAGATTTATGTATGATGACTCTGAGAAATCTTGGGCACACACACCCCCCAAAAAAATCAGTCTATTTTATGAAGATTTCCAGATATAAATAAAAATAGAATATAACCTTTTAGAGGCCAGGCCAGTAGTTCACACCTGTAATCCCAGCCCTCTGGGAGGCCGAGGCAAACGGACTGCTTGAGCTCAGGAGTTTGGGACCAGAATCAGAGAGAGGCCCTGTTTCCACTAAAAATAGAAAAAAAGTAGCCAGGCACTGTGGCGGGCACCTGTAGTCCCAGCGACTCAGAAGGCTAAGGCAAGAGAATCACTTGAGCCCAGGAATTTGAGGTTGCTATGAGCGATGACACCACGGCACTCTACCCAGGATGATAGAGGGAGGCCCTGTCTCAAAAAAAAAAAAAAAAACTTGGGGCAGTGCCTGTGGCTCAAAAGGGTGGGGCGCCAGCCCCATATGCCAGAGGTGGCGGGTTCAAACCCAGCCCCAGCCAAAAAAAGGAAAAAAAAAAAAAATCTTTTGGAAATGAGAAGGCGTATTCCAATAGTCCCACTGAATATTTTACCTCTAGGCTGTACTCAAACACTCCAGATTTATTTTGCCTTGACATAATACACACTATACCAACTGGTTTTGATGGTGAGAACAATGAAACAGGGTGAAGGAAGCTCTACTTCACTCTCCACATGAAGGCCTTAGAGAAAAAAAATGCCACAGTCATTATCCCCAATCAAAACACAGCAAAACCTCAGAGATTCTTTCCTAGCTTCCCCCAACTTCCCAGTTCTTCCTTACAGAAAAGGCTCTGGGCGGTAATGAACAGATTACCTATGCTCTCACCCTTTTTGCTTTCAACTTCCTATTCATTGGAGCAATCTGCCCAGAGTAAGCACTCCCTCCAGTTCAGTTCTGCCATCTACCTCCTACCCCTTTCCAAAGGGGTGAAATACAGTTATTGATACCAATCCCTGCCACTTAGCAACAAATGCTTTTCCCAAATAAAATGAAGGAATTGGATAGAATGGATCCAATCACTAACTCCACATACTACAGAAAACAAATCAAAGTCTAAGACCCTTTTTTTTAGCTTCTCACTTTCTGTCTTCTCTCCTCTGAGTCTTACGTCTTGTAAATGGCTCCCCCAAGTGTCCCCCATCTCATCTCCCAACTCACGCCTATGCTACTTTTCTATTATACCACCAGACACTACCATTCTCAGCCAATTCTTCCAGCCCCTGTCAAATTAACATTTTCTAGACCATCTCATAGAACTTCCTGAAATTATCATGTTTTACACATCTGTCTGTGCTAATATGGTAGCCAGAGGCCCCAGGCGCAAAACCAGGGAGAGTGAGATACAATTTACATGGCAGTTAAGGTGTTAAATTTGATTTAATTTGAAGTTCCATGTGGTTGTTGACCACCTTATTAGACAATGTAGGACTGTTCCTTTCCTGTTGTCTTTGTTCCAGAAATAAAAACTAATTATTACTTCGACCTGCCAATGTTTGAAAATGTGGAGTAATTAGAACCTCAGACACTGCTGGAGGCTGGAGGGGATGTGAAAGGGTACAGTTGCTCTGGGAAACAGCATGGCCATTCCTCAAATGGTTAAACAGAGCTACCGCTATGACCCAGCAATTCCACACCTGGATACAGACCCAGGGAAATTAAAATATTTGTCCACATGAAAATTTACACACCAATGATCACAGAAGCATTATTCATAATAGCCCCCAAATGGAAACAACACAAACAATTCCCCAAAATTCTCCCCGTTAAACTACAACAAAATTCTTTGTTAGCATTTAAAATACCTTTTATTTACTGACACACTGTATTTGTTACTTATTGGATACATGTTGTACAGATGTTTACATGCTTCCTATATAGCAAATATTAATACCTGTTTCAATTCCAAGTGTCCAACCGATGATGAGTAAACAAATGTGGTATATCCAACCAACGGAATATTACTTGGCCATTAAAGGAAATGAAGTACTGATAGATCTTATAACATGGACAAACCTTGAAAACATTATACAAATGGCCCCTAATTTATGATTTTTCAACTCTTATGATGGTATGAAAATCACTGTAAGCATTCTGAAGAAACTATAATTTAAGTGCCCATACGCTCCTTCTGTTTTTCACTGTCAGTATAGTAGTCAATAAATTACACGACATATTCACCATTGTTGTATCAAATAGGCTTGGTGTGAGATGATTTTATCTGACTATAGGCTAATTTAAGTGTTCTGAGCATGTTTAAGATAGGCAAGGCTAAACTATGGTGTCTGGTAAGTTAGATGTATTAAATGCATTTTCAACTTATGATAGGTTATCAGGATATAACCCCATCATAAATAAAAGAACAGCTGTATTAAATAAAAGAAGCCAGAAACAAAGGACGATGTTTTATATGACTTAATTTATATGAATTACCTAGACAAGGCAAATCCAGAGAAAATAGATTAGTGATTGCCAAGGGTTAGGGGTAAGAAGGATACAGACTGACTGCTGAATGGGGACAGGGTTTCTTTTAGGGATGATACAAAGTTCTAAAATTAAATTATGGTGACAACTGCACAATCTTGTGAATATACTGAAAATCATTTAGGCTTTACACTTTAAATAGGGGAACTAACTGTATGGCATACAAATTATATCTCAATGAAGCTGGAGGTTCTTTTTGCTGTAATTTTTTAAAAAACAACTTAATGAATAACATCAAACAAAGACCTCTGGAAAACAGATCCCAACACTGTAAAATACCTGATACAAAGAAGGACTATGGTTTTGCAGAGGTCCTAGGAGGCAAAAAATACAGCCAGGCATGGCAGCACACATCTGTAGTCCCAGTACTCCAGGAAGCCAAGATGGGAGGATCACCTGGGATGAGAAGTTTGAGACCAACCTGAGACCCTGTCTCTACAAAAAACAAAAAAATCAGCCAGGCCTGGTAGCTGACAGCACCTGTAGTCTCAGTTACTCAGGACACTGAGACAGGAGGATCACTTGAGCCCAGGAGTTTGCACTTGTAATGAGCTACAAAGACACCACTGCATTCTATTCCAGACAACAGGGTGAGAACCTAGCTATTTAAAAAAAAAATCCACAGCGGGAGGCACCTATGGCTCAGTGGGTAGGGTGCAGGCTCCACATACCAAGGGTAACAGGTTCAAACCCAACCCCGGCCAAACTGCAACAAAAAATAGCCAAGCGTTGTAGCAGGCGCCTGTAGTCCCAGCTACTTGGGAGGCTGAGGCAAAAGAATCACCTACGCCCAAGAGCTAGAGGTTGCTGTGAGCTGCAATGCCACGGCACTCTACCGAAGGCGACAAAATAAGACTTAAAAGAAAAAAATCCACAGCCAAAGGTTTACAGATGCTGAGATGCAGCCAGCAAGGTACCTAGCAGCTTGAGATCTCTCAGTTGTTCCCGTCTCATCCTCATCAGACCCAAAATCCCCCTTCTCTAGAAACTACTTAAAAGTATAACTTTGTTATCCTGAAATGAAATTCAGAAATAACCTATATTACATAGTATATGTATGTATCTGAAAATATCTATATAATGTAGCAACTAAAATATAATAAAATAATAGCTTCTGTACATCTAAGACAAAAACCAAAGCAAACAGACAACTTTCAGAATGGAAAAAGATATTTGTATATTATGAATTGAACATAGGCTTGATAACTAAAGTCTACAGAGAACTCAAATTAATCAACAAAAAAAGACCCAACAATTCTCATAGATTACTGGGCAAGAAACATGATTAGAACTTTCTCTAAAGAAGAAAAACAAATGGCTAACATAGCTAAGTGTGAAAAAATGTTCACTGTCCCTAATCATCAGAGAAATGCAAACCAAAACTACCCTGAGCTATCACCTAACCCCAGTGAGAATAACCCACATCACAAAGTCTCAAAGCTGCAGATGCTGGCATGGATGTGAAGAGATGGGAACACTTTTATACAACTAGTAGGACTGCAAACTAATACAACTTTTTGGAAGTATGAAGAATCCATAAAGAACTCAAGCTAGACCTCCCATTTGATCCTGCAATAGAATCTACCCAGAAGAAAAAAGAAAATCCTTTTATCATAAAGACACTTGCACTAGACTGTTTATCACAGCTCAATTTACAATCGCCAAAACGTAGAAACAACCTAAATGCCCACTAAACCAGGAATGGATTAGCAAGTATATGTATACCACTAAAAAAGACGGAGACTTTACATCTTTTGTATTCACCCGGAACACTTTCTTCTTAGTGAAGCATCATAAGAATGGAGAAGCAAGAATCCAATGTACTCAATTCTAGTACGAAGGCAGTAGATGATATAATACAAGGTCGGGGGTAGGGGAATGAGGGAACAGGGAGGGGGAGGTGGGAGAGGGTTAGGGAGTTCATGATGTATGGCACACCTCTTGGGAGCATTACAATTATAAGAGGGGCTTGGGCAGCTACTCGGGAGGCCGAGGCAAGAGCCCAAGAGCTGGAGGTTGCTGTGAGCTGTGTGATGCCACAGCAGTCTACCGAGGGCGATAAAGTGAGACTCTGTTTCTATAAAAAAA
>NW_003852676.1:397961-402953 GCF_000181295.1 Otolemur garnettii
AAAATACCCAGAAATCACTATGAACCATTATGAACCTGCCACAAACAGTATTCATTTGGGCACATGGTGTGGCAACTTAAAGACACTATCTGTCATGAATGCTATTAATAATGTGGTTTTCTAAAAAGGAGAACCATGATTAGTACGATGGTTAATTTTATCAACCTGACCGTGAGACGTTTGGTCAAACATTATTCTGGGTGTGTCTGTAAGAGTGTTTCTATATGAGGTTAACATTTTAATCAGTGGACAGATTAATCAAAGCAGATTAATATCCCTAAGGTAGGTGGACCTCATTCTATCAATTGAAGACCTAAACAGAAAAAGCTAGTAAGAAGAACCTCTTCCTGCCTGACTGCTGAGCTGGGGTATTGTCTTTTCTTACAGTCAGACTCAAATTGAAACAGTGGTTTTCCCTGGGTCTCAGGCCTGCTGGATGCAGGATTTCAGACCGCTTACATACACCACTGGCTCTCTCCAGTCTCAGGCCTTCAGACTCATACTGGAACTATGTCATCAGCTTTCCTGGGTCTCTGGCCTGCCAAATGCAGCTCTTGGGGCTTCTTAGCCTCCATAACTGCATGGGCCAATTCCTTACAATAAATCTCTTCTTATATAGTAGTCTCCTCTTATCTGAAGAGGGCATCCCCCAGTGAATGCCCAAAACCACAGATAAAACTGAGCCCTATATACACCATGTTTTTTCCTATACATACAGATGCTCCTGGACTTACAATGGGGCTATGTCATGATAAACCCATCATAAGTTGAAAATACATTTAACATATCTAACCCTACTGAACATCACAGCTTAGCCTACTTTAAACATGCTCAGAACACTTAAATTAGCCTACATTTGGATAAAGTTGTCTAACACCAAGCCTAGTTTATAATAAAGTGCTGAGTATCTCAAGTAATTTACGGAATACTGTATGTTACATTGAAACTGTTACTGTTTCATACCATCATAGAGTCAAAAAATCTTAAACCACAGAAATTTCGTCAGGGCCCATATGCAGACACCTATTGAGGAAGTCAAATTTATACTTAGGACAGTGAGAGACCAACAATAACTGAGAATAAAACACCACAACACGACAATTATAATACCAACTTGCCTGAATCATCAGTCCCACACTTTGGCACCATTACTAAGTAAAATAAGGGTTGCCTGAACACAGGTACTAAGACACCAGACAGTTGATCTGATAACCAACATGGCTAAAGTGACTAACAGGCGGGCAGCACATACAGCCTGGATACGCTGCACAAAGGACTCACGCCCCAGGGGGATAAAGCAGGACAATGTGAGATCTCACCACAATACTCAGAACAGCTCACAATTTAAAAGTTAATTTCTGGGCTCAATGCTCTTGTGGCTTAAGTGGCTAAGGTGCCAGCCACATACACCTAAGGTGGCAGGTTCATATCCAGCCCAGCCCACCAAACAACAATGATGGCTGCAACCAAAAAATAGCTGGGTATTCTGACGGGTGCCTGTGGTCCCAGCTACTTGGGAGGCTGAGGCAGGAGACTCGCTTGAGCCCAGGAGTTGGAGGTTGCTGTGAGCTGAAATGTCATGGCACTCTACCCAGGGGGACAGCTTGAGGCTCCTGTCTCAAAAAAAAAAAAAAGTTAATTTCTGGAACTTTCCATCCAATATTTCAGACCATGGTTGACCACAGTGACTAGAACCACAGAAAGCTCAAATGTGGATAAGGGGAGACTTCTGCACACTCATATTTCCTCCAGAGAAACTGAACCATAGGCTGTATGTGACAGAGGCACACATATTAGTTACATGGATGATACATGTGTATATATGTATAATACTGGTTCTGTTTCTTGGGAGAACCCTAATACACCCAGTGAAACTAAGAACAAAATAATTTTTCCTTCCTGTCTATAGAGAATTCCAACCTGTGAAAATTCCACTTACACTGAAATTTCATTTTTAAAAAATGCTGTTTATTTAAAGGCAATTAGATTCTAGATTCAGTCTTTTTGTTGTTGTTGTTTTTGTTTGGAGACAGAGCCTCAAGCTATCCCCCTGGGTAGAGTGCTGTAGCATCACAGCTCACAGCAACCTCCAACTCCTGGGCTTAAGTGAGTCTCCTACCTCAGCCTCCCAAGTAGCTGGGACCACAGGCACCCGCCACAATGCCCGGCTATTTTTTGGTTGCAGCCGTCGTTGTTTTGGCAGGCCCAGGCTGGATTCGAACTCACCACCTTAGATGTATGTGGCTGGCGCCTTAGCACTGAGACTCTAGGTTTAGTCTTAACAGTTTTTTCTACATACACAAATCACCCAGCAAGATATTCCAAAGCCATGAAGGTCACAGGAAAGTTCCATTTTATAGAACTGCTTTTATATTAAATCTAGAATTTTGTGGCCACTACCTATTAAATGGCAAAAGCATCTACCAATCACTGAGATAACCTAAAATGCTTCCACAGATTCCAATGACCTCTATCAAGAGCAAGGATCATACAAAATGGATTCTAATCACCCGGAGATCTTGGGCCCCACCTGGCCCAGACTTCTCCCTGGAGCCCTGTAGGAGCCTAAGAGATTGCAGCAGGGAAAGGACAGACATGATCCACAGCACTTCTGGGGTATAAAGGGGCGGGGGGGAGTTACCACCACCCCATCCCCAACTCTCTCAAGGGTATCATGTCAGGCTTGGCACCTGTAGCTCAGCGGCTAGGGCACCAGCCACATACACCAGAGCTGGCAGGTTTGGATCCAGCCCAGGCCTGCCAAACAACAATGACAACCAAAAAATTGCCGGGCATTGTGGTGGGCGCCTGTAGTCCCAGCTACTCTGGAGGCTGAGGCAAGAGAATCGCCTAAGCCCAGAGAGTTACAGGTTGCTGTGAGCTGTGACACCACAGCATTCTACCAAATGAGACTCTGTCTCAAAAAAGGGGGGGGGGGAGCACGACACCTGTGGCTCAAGGGAGTAGGGTGCTGGCAACATATGCCGGAGGTGGCAGGTTCAAACCCAGCCCTAACCAAAAACTGCAAAAAAAAAAAGGGAGGAGAGGGCATGTCAGCACCATCACTTCCTTCAGTATAGCAAAGCTAAGGTTTGAAGGGAACAAAAAGTAACTGTCAGGTTGGGAGTGGCAGTTCACACCCATAATCCAAGCACTCCAAGCAGGAGTTCAAGACCAGACTGAGCAACACAGCAAGCCCCATCTCTACAAAACATAGAAAAATTAGCCAAGTGTGGTACTGCCCACTTATACTCCAGGCTACTCAGGTGGCTGAGGGTGGAGGATCACTTAAGCATCTAGGTGATAAGAACAACCACAAACCACAGTAATCCATGAATTATGTCTCATGTATATTTGTGAAATAGTATTTCTTAAAAACACCAAAATAGATACACTGTTCCAAGTAAGAGGGAATGCCACTGCCTCTCCCAAGAGTAAGGCATCAAGCCCCACTCACACAGTGCTCCTTTACTGAACCCTCAAAGGGCCCACCTGGGCCTGGGTAGACATAGGAATTGAGGATCAGAAGTGTTAAGTAACTCCCAGGGTCAACCACCCTGCAGTGGTTATCAACTTTCCTAATGCCGCAATGTACTTTCATTGTTAAATAGGGGGTCACTACCCACAGCTATAAAAAGTAAAACTCTTAGGTATAATCATATTAACTTACAGAGACCTGGCTCGGCGCCTGTGGCTCAAGCGGCTAAGGTGCCAGCCACATACACCTAAGGTGGCGGGTTCAAATCCCCAGCCCGGGCCCGCCAAACAACAATGATGGCTGCAACCAAAAAATGGCCAGGCGTTGTGGCGGGCGCCTGTAGTCCCAGCTACTTGGGAGGCTGAGGCAGGAGACTCGCTTGAGCCCAGGAGTTGGAGGTTGCTGTGAGTGTGATGCCATGTCACTCTACCCAGGGGGATAGCTTGAGGCTCCGTCTCAAAAAAAAAAGAAAAACTTACAGAGACCTGATCCTTTTTTTCTATTTAAAATAATTATCTGTTGGGTGGCACCTGTGGCTCAGTGAGTAGGGTGCCAGCCCCATACACTGAGGGTGGTGGGTTCAAACCCAGCCCCAGCCAAACTGCAACAAAAAAATAGCTGGGGGAGGGGGGAGGATGGGTGGAGAGAGAATATTTGGTGGGACCACACCTATGGTGCATCTTACAAGGGTACATGCGAAATTTACTGTATGTTACTAGGTACAAAATATTTATAAAATATAAAAAATATAAAAAATTTATAAAATAAATTTACTGTATTATACTAGGTATAGAATATAAATGTCTTAACACAATAACTAAAAAAAATGCCATGGAGGCTATGTTAACCAGTTTGATGAAAACATTTCAAATTGTATATAAAACCAGCACATTAGGAGCAGCACCTGTGGCTCAAAGGAGTAGGGCACCAGCCCCATATGCCAGAGGTGGCAGGTTCAAACCCAGCCCCCAGCGGAAAAAAAAAAAAACCCTAGCACATTGCACCCCATGATTGCATTAATGTACACATCTATGATTTAATTTAAAAAAAAAATAGCTGGGCATTGTGGTGGGCACCTGCAGTCCTGGCTACTCAGGAGGTTGTGACAAGACAATCGCCTAAGCCCAGGAGCTAGAGGTTGCTGTGAGCTGTAATGCTACGGCACTCTACTGAGGGCGACAAAATAAGACTCTGTCTCTAAAAAAATTATTATTATTATTATCTGTTAGGCATCAGTAGAGACACAAACTGCTCTCTTTGTAGAAACAAACACTGCATTTAGTAGACTGAACTACCGAAACAAGCAGCAGGCTGTCTCTGTGCCCTCAGGACAAGACCTACAGCTCCAGGAGCTCTGCCTAAAGCTAATTACACAGCTACGACCACACAAGAAGCTCCACAGTTTTCTTTACATCCACAGGAGATCATGTAATTAAAACCTACTGAGGAAAACAAAGAGCTCTCTGTCTTCCACATATAGTACATAAAACATCATTTAAAGATCAACCCACAGA
>NW_003852676.1:403611-405134 GCF_000181295.1 Otolemur garnettii
GGCGGGCGCCTGTGGTCCCAGCTACTTGGGAGGCGGAGGCAGGAGACTCGCTTGAGCCCAGGAGTTGGAGGTTGCTGTGAGTTGTAATGCCACGGCACGCTACCCAGGGGGAGAGCTTGAGGCTCTGTCTCAAAAAAAAAAAAAAAAGATATGTATGAATAGCAAAGAGGAGCTCATCCTTTGTCATTCTATTTTAAAAAAACAAGGTAAGAGTATGTACAGCATACAAGTGAAGCAGAATGCCCTAGTCTTCCACTCTGCCTTTGGGGAACAGAGAGGTACATCTCAAAGGTATGAACCATCATGGGCTCAACTGAGGAGCTTCAAGGACTTGGGTATGGCCAGAATACTGAAATGTGCTGGGCAAGGGCCAAGAGGACCAGTACCAGTCAAGCCCTGGACTTCATCTGACACAAGAAGGACAGTGAGTGAAGGCTGTCTAGTCCTATGGTCTGGCTTGGGCTGCTGTGGAGGACAGGCTGAAGGGGCACAGAAGAGGTCAGTTATGGGGAAAACAGAGTAGACATCCCCCTCCCTGTAACCTCCTAGCTCTGCCTTAATCTGGACTCTACATTCAAAATAAGAACAGCATACTCAGTCCACAGCTGCCCCAGTACCTGAAGACTACCATGGTGCTTCCTGAAATTGGCCCTTCCCTCAGGTCAGAATCACAGATTTCCCCTGCCTCCTCCAGATTCCTGCACAGTGTTCAGGCACCTCGGAACTGGGCACAGACACGAGACACATCTGGTCTGCCAAGCACAGAGTTCAGTGAGAATATTACTTCTTTCAATCCAGATGCTGAGTTGCTCTCAAATTAATCTAAGAAAAAAATCTGCTTGTCTAAGCACTATCAGAGGTTGACACTGAGTTCATAGTTATCTGATGTCAAGTCTTTCTCATACAATCAGCAGCTTTTTCATACAACCCCTCCTAACATCCTACTTTGTAATTTTTCGCTCAGAAATGTTGAAAAAAAATTGTACAGTAAACAACACTCCTTTTTCCTCCTTTTCATTTGTATTCTGAAATAAATTTATACTTGTATCTATTAAAATTCTCATTTATAATCCTAGCACTTTGGGAGCCCAAAGAGTTCAACACCAGCATGGGCAACAAAGTGAGACCCCCTATAAATAATAAAAAAAATTAGCGAGGCATGGTGATGCTGTGCACCTGTGGTCCCAGCTTCTTGGGAAACTAAGGCAAGAGGGTCAGCTGAGCCTGAGTTTAAGATGCAGTGAGCTATGATGGCACCACTGCACTCCAGCCCAGACAACACAGATTCCATTTCAAAAAAAAATTTTTTTTCCACTTGGTCAGATTCAGCTTAAAGTTTCAGCTTTTGAGAAACTACTCAATTCTGACTTTGACTTGAAACCCATCAGTTTCCCTCCTATCAAGTGCTGACTTCAATCAAAGTCACCAGACCACTCAGTATCCACATCTACACTAAAAAGGAAGTTAGATTCCAAGGAATTTCTAAAGCAATTTCTCACTTTAAGAGTCTTATATTTTGGCTC
>NW_003852676.1:406659-408316 GCF_000181295.1 Otolemur garnettii
ACAGGGAGTGGAGGACTGAACGGAAACTCTCGGATACAGGGAGTGGAGGACTGAACGGAAACTCTCGGATACAGGGAGTGGAGGACGAACGGAAAGTCTCAGATACAGGGAGTAGAGTACTGAAAGGAAAGTCTCAGATACAGGGAGTGGAGGACGAACGGAAAGTCTCAGATACAGGGAGTGGAGGACGAATGGAAAGTCTTGGATACAGGGAGTAGAGAACTGAAAGGAAAGTCTCAGATACAGGGAGTGGAGGACGAACGGAAAGTCTTGGATACAGGGAGTAGAGGACTGAAAGGAAAGTCTCAGATACAGGGAGTAGAGGACTGAAAGGAAAGTCTCAGATACAAGGAGCGGAGGACTGAACGGAAAGTCTCAGATACAGGGAGTGGAGGACGAACGGAAAGTCTTGGATACAGGGAGTAGAGGACTGAAAGGAAAGTCTCAGATACAGGGAGTGGAGGACGAACGGAAAGTCTTGGATACAGGGAGTAGAGGACTGAACGGAAAGTCTCAGATACAGGAAGTGGAGGACGAACGGAAAGTCTTGGATACAGGGAGTGGAGGACGAACGGAAACTCTCGGATACAGGGAGTAGAGGACTGAACGGAAAGTCTCGGATACAGGGAGTGGAGGACGAACGGAAAGTCTTGGATACAGGGAGTAAAGGACTGAACGGAAAGTCTCAGATACAGGGAGTGGAGGACGAACAGAAAGTCTTGGATACAGGGAGTGGAGGACTGAACGGAAAGTCTTGGATACAGGGAGTGGAGGACGAACGGAAAGTCTTGGATACAGGGAGTAGAGGACTGAACGGAAACTCTCAGATACAGGGAGTGGAGGACGAACGGAAAGTCTCGGATACAGGGAGTAGAGGACTGAACGGAAAGTCTCAGATACAGGGAGTGGAGGACTGAATGGAAAGTCTCAGATACTGTGAGTAGAGAACAGAAAGTCAGGAGACCTGGACTCACACTCTATCTTTACCATACAAGTGTGTGATCATGAGCAAACCTCTTACTTCATATCTTTGCAAATCTGTTTCCTCTGCTATAAAGAAGAATTGATAAAATCCATTTTATAGAATTCATACGCAAAATAACAGTGCATACCGGTAAGAACAAAAGTCCTCAAATTTAAATTCCAGAAGTTCACCAGGACTCAAAGGTCAAGCAAAACCAGGATCAGAAACAGGAACTTATTTCAGTGAATCAGAAACTCCACCCTCTCCAACTATTACCCATGAGAAACACTTTACTCAAGTTTCACAAACACCAAAAGGATGATATAAATTTGTCCTAATTGAGGAGAACACAATTAGGATACCACAAGGGAGGTCCCGGAAACCACAAGGGAGCTCTGAGGTCTTTCCTTCACTAGAGATACCTTATGCCCTGGCACGCTGCAGGGCAGGTACCCTTCTTGGCAACTGTTGGGACAGTCCTCAATCCTTCCCCTCTGCAGTCACAAGGAGATCTTTATTGCTGCCACTATTTTTCCTTTAAATGTCTCCAATTCACCTCCATCAGAATCTTTTCTCCCATTGTTTATAAAATAGATTGTTACTTAAAACCATTTAAATGGCTCGGCGCCTGTGGCTCAAGTGGCTAAGGCGCCAGCCACATACACCTAAGGTGGCGGGTTCGAATCCCCAGCC
>NW_003852676.1:409451-410826 GCF_000181295.1 Otolemur garnettii
AAAAAAAAAAAAAAAAAAACTATCCCCATCATGTATGATCAAATCTGGATCCTTGGGCAAGTTACTTAACCTCTCTAAAAACTCAGTTTCTTCATGCATAAAATGGGACTGGTAATACTATGTACCTTGAAATGATGTTAAAAGGATTAAATGAAATAATGAACCTGAAGTGCTTAGCAGGGTGGCAACCCACAGTAAAAAGCAGATAAACATGAGCTATCATCATTCACAGAACATACTGCATGCTCCACAAATGACTAATGCCTTATTAAAATAAAAGCAGCAATTCAAAAGACAATTTGTAAGATTGTAAGAGAAACCCTTTATAAGGAATGGCTAAAGATTGTTTTTACTTACTACTTACAGTAAATTATATACCTTAGTGCATAGATGTCAACAAACACCACCAGCTTCTGGTTATTTCCCACTGAAAATTACATATCAGGAAATGCCAAAAATATATAGTAGGGAATCCACCAGAATGATTATCAAGAGCCCTGAACTGTCATTCCAGATCTGGCACCATCTGTATGACCTTAAGCGAGTCACCTAAACTCTGAACCCTGTTTATAAAGTACACAGGGGAGATCAGAACCTTTCTTTCAAAAGTTCAAAATTCTATTTCACAATTTGAACCAGCGCCTGTGGCTCAAGTGGCTAAGGCGCCAGCCACATACACCTAAGGTGGCGGGTTCGAATCCCCAGCCCGAGCCCGCCAAGCAACACTGATGGCTGCAACCAAAAAATGGCCGGCACTGTGGCGGGCGCCTGTGGTCCCAGCTACTTGGGAGGCTGAGGCTGGAGACTGGCTTGAGCCCAGGAGTTGGAGGTTGCTGTGAGTTGTGAGGCCATGGCACTCTACCCAGGGGGATAGCTTGAAGCTCCGTCTCAAAAAAACAAACAAACAAACAAACAAAAAAAAACATTTAAATGTAATTGCTATCTGATATTATATTCTATTTATTTATTTGTAGTGACAGGGTCACCCAGGCTGGAGTGCAGTGGTACAATCATCACTCACCATAACCTCAAGCAATCCTCTCACCTTACCCTCACCAGTAGCTATTATAGAACTACATAATTTTTTTTTTGAAATTTTTTGTGAGGACAGGGTCTCATCCATTGCCCAGGCTGGTCTCAAACTCCTGGCCTCAAGTAATCCTCTGGCCTCAGTTCCTGAAGTGCTGGAACTATAGGTATGAGCACCACTGAGTCCAACCTTAATATTCTTAAAATCCTCTGTGCTTGGCTGGGCACCTGTGGCTCAAGCGGCTAAGGCGCCAGCCACGTACACCTAAGGTGGCGGGTTCGAATCCAGCCTGGGCCCGCCAAACAACGATGATGTCTGCAACCAAAAAATAGCCAGGCGTTGTGG
>NW_003852676.1:412432-424787 GCF_000181295.1 Otolemur garnettii
AAAAAAAAAAAAAAAAAAAAAAAAGTTTGAGGTTGTTGTGAACTACAATGATGCCACCACACTCTACCAGGGGATACAGGGAGACTATATCTAAAAAAAGAAAATAGAAAGAAAAATCTATTGCCTAGTTACTCAGGGAAGCTGAGGCCAGAGGGTCACCTAAGCCCAAGAGTTGGAGTCCAGCCTGGGCATGGCAAGATCCTATCTCTTGAAAAAAAAAAAATGTGATAAACTCCTACGTCCTAACAAAAATCAAACGAAACTTTGAAAATAAGTTTAGTAAAAAAATTTTTTTAAATATCATAAAATAACACACTGACACTGAATTCTACAACAGATACATGTTTTTAACTTTTCTTATAGTGAATTACAATACACACTCAGAAAAGTACATTTCATATATACATACACTTTAAAGACAAGTGGGTGTAGGGATCGTACCTGTAATCTCAGCACAGCTCAGGAGTTCAAGACTAGCCTAGGAAATATAGCAAAACTCTTATCTCAACCAAAAACTTAAAAATTACCTAGGCATAGTGGCAGGCACATGTACTCCTAGCTACTTAAGAGGCTAAGTCAAAAGGATCGCTCGAACCCTCAAGTTCAAAGCTCCGTGAGCTATGATGCCCCTGCCTTCTAGCCCAGGTAACAAAGAAACTCTCTCTATTCAGAAAGTCTGAGCTTTGTCATAACAAAAAAGGGTATGTACTCAAGGTGCAAAAAACAGGAAGGAGAGAGAAACAGGGATAAGATGCCTTTGGGTACGTGATTCTCTGCTCAGTCTGAACATACAGACAAAAATCTATAACTGCTCAAAAAACTTCAGTGCTTACTAAGGAAGCATAATTTTAAAATGCTTGCTTTTATTTTAAGACAGTATTTTCTTATTTTTTTAAACACAGATTTTATTCTATGCCTAAAATTATCAATGTTCAATATGTTTAATAGGATACTCTGTACTGTTTGTAGGAATCAATGATACAAATTAGGACTCAGTGAAGAAAGACCGCCTCAGGGCAGCGCCTGTGGCTCAATGAGTAGGGCACTGGCCCTATATACCGAGGGTTCCTCCCTGGCCAAACTGCAACAAAAAATAGCCGGGCATTGTGGCAGGCGCCTGTAGTCCCAGCTTACTCGGGAGGCTGAGGCAAGAAGATGGCCTAAGCCCAGGAGTTAGAGGTTGCTGTGACCTGTGATGTCACAGCACTCTACCAAGTAAGTATAGAGTCTATAAAGTCTATAAAGTAAGACTGTCTCAAAAAAAAAAGACTGCCTCAGAGCTACCCTCTCCTCCATTTCCACCTCCAGCCCCGAGAAGAAACCACCCCACCGTCCCCTCTGCACCCCAGCTGTGCACTCCCCACTAAACACTCTCATGGCCACAGAAGGAGAAAGAAGCACTTCTCCGACTTCATTTATTCCTCACAATGAAGGAGCCTTGGAGGTGAACCGCCAGGAAAGGCCTGCTGCCCAACCACACCTTTTGTCCAGGGACAGGGTAGTGACCGGGAGGGGCAGTGCAGTCCTGGGGGATGGAAGTAGTCCAAGTCAGACTGCAGTAGAGTGGGAGAAACTGCTGAGCAGAAAACAAAGGATAAAGAAGTTCTCAAAAATTTAACTTTGTAAAGGGAAAGCGCCAGAGAGTAGTAAGGAGATCAAGGCACTTCGTGGCTGTTGCTACTGTTGTTTAAATAGGAGAGTAAGCTGCCTGTTGAAGCAGCCTGACAGGGCAGAAGCCCATACCACAAGAATGATCAGCACACTTGATTCTCTTCCTACATGTCTGGAAAGGAGGAAAACGCAAAGTCTGAGCGTTTTCCACTAAACCACAACTACAAATAGGAAAAAGGACATAATTACCAGTAACACCAATTCCAACAGCCACTAAATAGCACAACTCGATTTCTATTTATTTTGGCCACAGAAAAGCTCACTCATACTTAATTTAGAAACAAGTGGATTTTTCAAACTTAGAACCATATAATAATTCTCCTTCATACTGCTCTTCTGAACATACCAGAAGAAAAAACCTAACCTTACACTAAGACCTCTTCAGATCCATTTCTGGAAATGGTCTCTCAATTTAATGCAAGCTACTGAAAAGTCCGTTAAACTGCTGACAATACTTAACATTCCAGACAAGTGACAAAGCTGAAAAAGAAAAGCCTAAAAGAATTTCTGGCTACAGTACACAAATGATTTTTCCAGATTTAGTTCAAAACAAACTGGTTCCCAAAGCTCAAACTGTCAGAATGCAAGAAATTCTGATTAGCAAAGGTTTCTGAATATTTACCAAAAAAAAAAAAAAAAGTTTATTCAGGACCCCTTCAAACCACAGCTTCATGCTCAGACTTTTGGCAGGCAGTTATAAATTTGCACATCTATATTCAGAAAACTAACTATCAGCCAGTTTTAATTAAAAACATCAATTTGTTACATTTATACATTTATGACTCTGATCTAAAATGAAATACAAGGCCCGGTGCAATGGCTCACACCTATAATCCTAGTGCTCAGGGAGGCCAAGGAGGGTAAACTGCTTGAGCTCAGGAGTTCAAGACCGCCCTGAGCAAGAGTGAGACCCTATCTCCGTTAAAAATAGAAAAATTAGCCAGGCCTGGTGGCAGGTGCCTGTAGTCCCAGCTACCTGGGAGGCTAAGGCAGAGGATTAGTTGAGTTCAAGAGTTTTGAGGTTGCTGTGAGCTATGACGCCACAGCACTCTACCCAGAGCAACAGAGTCAGACTCTGTATCAAAAAAAAAGAAAGAAAGAAATGCAAAATAGAACATTTTCTTTCGTATTTCATTAATCCAAATGTGACAAGGTAAAAAATCCTTTGTAAAAAGCTTAAAATTTTAGATTTGAGAATTTGACAATGCCATAAAGGAAAAGTTTCTAAAGTTAAAACAGACTAGAATTCAAATTCAGTTTAGTAAAAAGTCTTTTTTTCAACAAGTATTGCACTGGTTAAAAAAATTCATAAACAGTGTTAAGAAGCTCTTTTTCCTTTTGTCTACTGAGCACAAAGCAGCATTACTCAACAGGGAGGGGGGCAATTCTGCACCTGCGGGACACTTGGCCTGTCTGTGGACACTTTTGGTAGTTAAAACAGGAGGGGTGGAACACTACTGCCACTGAGTGTGGAAGGAGCCAGGATACAGTTAAACATTTACAACACAGGACAGCCCCACAGAGAAAGAACTACACAGCCTAAAATATGGGCCAAAGGGACTGGTTAAGCTGGAAAGGAAAGGTTCGCCTTTCTTTCCACACCACAAATAGTCTCATCTGCACAGTCTGTTACGAAAGCCACCATGGCGCTGGCAGCTGGCAGAACTGACAGGGCCCTTAGGTTTCTACCCACATTTCCCAGGAAAGGATAGACACCTCAAGGAATGAAATCTAAGAAGGAACCACCAGCAACCTCACTGCTTACCTGTAACTCCTCCCCTAGTCCCTGCTGGCCTGGCTCAGATAGACAGCCCCACATGAAGGATAGTCAGAATCTCCAAGTCCCTCTGAAGCCTCACTGGCAAGAGGGTAAGAAACTTAACCCCAAGGGCTTGTTATGTGCCAGCACCGTCCTGGCATTTCCACAGTCAACATTTCATTCAGTGTTTTCAGCGCAGGAGGTGGGTATTGCTATCCGATGGCCCACACTAAATGGGTGAACCCAAAGCTTCCACAGCTGGCAAATGCCAGCACAAGGCTCTGAATAGTGTGGTCTGCAGAAGCCACGCTGTCTCACCACAGCTTCCCCTGGACCTTGTTTTATCTCAAGGGGTGGCCTGTATTTTGAGGCCAGACAGGCTGGTACACTGACTGTATGTTCAGATATTTAAAAAACAGTGAGGATGCCTCCTGGGTACCAGAGGAAGCATCCCTCCTCTCCGTGCCCACTACCCTGCAAACCCTGTCCCACCTCTTTCTGTGTCAGAGAAGCAGGTGGATGGTACAACTCAGCCAGCCTCCTGCCATCAGTCCCTCTGGACTGCTCCTCAGTGCCCTAAGCACAAATCCTCCCAGGCCACTCTGCTGTTGGATACAGCCTCATTATCCCAGGCCAAATACCTTCAAATCCTGGCACCATACCACCCCACAATCTCCCATTTCACACACATACACAGCCACTCACTTTCAAACACTCACACTTTTGCTCCAACTCTCCTACCCCAAGAGCTCCTTACTATCTTCTTGCCTAAGAAACAACTATTCACACATCACTTCAGGATTCAGCTCCAGCACCACCTCCTTAGTGACACCTTCCCTGGACCTCCAGACAGTATATGTCTGGCATACTTCTTTTTCTTTTTCCATTATTTTTAAATTTCAGATTAAAAATCTGAGGATACAAACTATTAGGTTGTCTAATTTACACATGGCAGGTAAAAATCAGAGTTGTAGCTGTGTCCTGCACCCAGGGAGTGTGCCATATATCCATGCACTGTACCTACTGGGCGGGAAACTACTGGGTGGGGGAAGTCCCCTCTTCTCCCCCACTTCTTGAGTTTGAGATTCTCTCTCCTGTGGGTCTGTGATTATTAGTATCCTAGTTTCAAATTGGTATTGAATACATGTGATGCTTGTTTTTCCAATCTTGTGATATTTTACTTAGGAGAATGTTCTCTAAATCCACCCGGGTTGTTACAAAGGATGCAAAATTTCCATATTTTTATGGATGAATCGTATTCCATGATATATACAGACCACAGTTTATTAATCCATGTGTGTTATGGGTTCTTGGGTTGTTCCCACATCTTTGCAACTGGGAAATGAGAGCCTGTAGTACAAATGAGAGCCTGTGGTAAAATGTCTATATATATATTTGGGGGGGGGGTAGAGACAGAGTTTCACTTTATCGCCCTCAGTAGAATGCCATGGTGTCACAGCTCACAGCAACCTCCAACTCCTGGGTTTAGGTGATTCTCTTGCCTCAGCCTCCCAAGTAGCTGGGACTACGGGCGCCTGCCTCAACACCTGGCTACTTTTTTGTTGTAGTTCAGCCAGGGCCAAGTTTGAACCCACCACCCTCAGTATATGGGGCTGGTGCCCTATCCACTGAGCCACAAGCACCGCCCAAATGTCTTTTGTTGTTGTTTAGGTAAATGTCTAGTAATGGAATTAGTGTCAAAAGGTAGGTTTACTTTTAGTTCTTTGAGGACTCTCCATACTTCTTTGCATAGAGAGAGGCTGGACTAGTCTGCAGTCCCACCAACATGCCTGAGTGTTCCCTTCCCTCTGCACCCACACCAGCAACTGTTGCTTTGGGACCTTGTTATGTGGGCTAGCTATTCTCACTGGAGTTAGGTGATATCTCTAAGTGGTTTTGGTTTGCATTTCTTAGATAACTAGGAATGATGAGCACTGTTTCATGTGTTTATTGGCCATTCTTCTGTCTTCATGAGAAAAGTTTCTATTCATGTCTCTTGCCTAATTTTTGTGTTTTTTTTTTCCTAAGACAAACTCTGTCACCCTGTTTAGAGTACCATAGCGTCATAGCTCACAGCAACCTCAAACTCCAGCTCAAGCAATCCTCCTGACTCAGCCTCCTGAGTAGCTGGGATGATAGGCTTGTACCCCCTGCCTGGCTAGTTTTTCTATTTTTAGTAGAGATAGGGTACTGCTCTTGATTATACTGGTCTTGAACTAAACTCAAGTAATCCACCCACCTCAGCCTCCTAGACTCCTAGGATTGCAGGCATCAGCCACCACTCCAGACTGCTTCCCCAACTATTTTGTTTTTCTAATAATTTTATTTAATTTAAATCATAAGTGCACACATTTGTGGGATACAATGTGATGATTTGATATATAATGTGGAATGCTTAAACCAAACTGATTAACATAACCATCACCTCACTCATTTTTTGTACTAAGACATCTATAAATTTACTCTTATTTTGAAGTGTACCCTTGCATTGTGCACATTAGGCAAGATCCCACCAAATGCCTTCTCTCCTCCCACAAACCGCCCTCCCCCTTTGCTAGACTATATCTGTGTTTTGTCATTCATATGAATATGTGTTTATATATTGGTTTCATAATAGTACTGAGTACACTGGATACTCTTCCATTCTTAAGATACTTTACTAAGAAGGATATGTCCCAACTCCATACATGTAAACATAAAAGATGTAAAGTCTCCATCTTTTCAACAGCTGAATAGTACTCCATGGTATACATATACCATAATTTGTTAATCCATTCATGGACATTTGGGCTGCTTCCACAACGTGGCAGTTCTGAACTGGGCTGCAACGCCAGTTGCAAACGTCTTAGTACAATGTATTTGTGGTAAAATGATTTTTGTTCTAGTAATGGAATTGTGGGATCAAATGGAAGGTCAACTTTTAATTCCTTAAGGATTCTCCATACTTCTTTCTATATATGTTGCATTAGTTTACAATCCCACCAACAGGGTATAAGTGTTCCCTTCTCTCCACATCCATGCCAGCATCTGCAGTTTGGGGACTTTGTGATGTGAGTTATTCTTACTGGGGTTAGGCAATATCTCAAAGTGGTTTTGATTTGCATTTCTCTGACGATTAAAGACAATGAACATTTTTCCGTGTTTGTTAGCCATTCGTCTGTCATCTTTAGAGAAGTTTCTGTTCAAGTTGTTTGCTCTTCTTATTGACACACTTGAGTTCATTGTAGATCCTGGTGATTAACTCTTTGTCAGATTCTTAGCATGAAATATTTTCTCTCACTGTGAAGATTGTCTTTTTGCTTTGTGGACTACGTTAGCTGTGCAAAAACTTTTTAACTTGATCTGGTACCATACAGTTATTTTGTTGCTCCTGTAACTGCTAATGAGGTCTTCTCCATAAATGAAACTGAATTTCACCATGTCTTATGGAAAGTTATCAGGAGATTGGAACTGGTTTTCCTATTCTGGGAGCAAATGCCATGCAGGTGGTATGGTTGCCCCAGTGACCAGTGCCCCACGCCAGAGGCATCTGCCCATCAAGGGCGCCACAGCCTACCTCTGGGGAACTGTGTGACCTCTACCATTGAGGCAGGACCTCCCTAAGCTGTTTGGCAGAGCTGTAGGCTCTCCCCAAAGATGGCAACCTGTGCCTGGAAAGGGGTGCTGAAGTCAGTTACATAGTTGATCCCTGAAAAGCTACTCCACTCTAGACCCTCTTGGTCTTTAGCAAATTCAGGGCCTCAGGGAGGAAGAGCCTATGAAACGTCTGTAACTAATATACTTTGTGGCATAAGACTGAATATGTTCCCTATAGGATCAAGAATAACAAAAGAAAATCTCGGTGGCACCTGTGGCTCAGTGGGTAGGGCGCCAGCCCCATATACCGAAGGTGGCGGGTTCAAACCCAGTCCCAGCCAAACTGCAACAAAAAATAGCTGGGCAGGGCAGCACCTGTGGCTCAGTGGGTAAGGCGCTGACCCCATATACCAAGGGTGGCGGGTTTGAACCTGGCCAAATACAACAAAAAAAATAGCCAGGCATTGTGGCAGGCACCTGTAGTCCCAGCTACTCAGAAGGCTGAGGCAAGAGAATCACTTAAGCCCAAGAGCTGGAGGTTGCTGTGAGCTGTAACGTCACAGCACTATACTGAGGGCGACCAAGTGAGACTCTGCCTCTAACAAAAAAAAAAAAGCCAGGCGTTGTGGTGGGCACTCGTAAGTCCCAGCTACTCAGGAGGCTGAGGCAAAAGAATTGCCTAAACCCAGAAGTTTGAGGTTGCTGTGAGCTGGGATGCCACAACACTCTACTGAGGGCAATAAAGTAAGACTCTGTCTCTTAAAAAAAAAAAACAGAAAAGAAAAGAAAATCTATTCTCACCACTTCTACTCATTATGTACTAGAAGTGTAAGCAAATGCACCAAGACAACCAATAAATGAATAAAAGGCATTCCGATTGGGAAGGAAAAAAGAAAACTGCCCCTTTTTACAGACAACATAAATGAACTATCAAATGCAATCTACAGAACAAAGCTACTAGATTAGAACTGATAAATCAGAACAGTCTGATTTCAGAATACAGTATCATTATACATGATAGCTCATGCCTATAATCCCAGCACTCTGGAAGGCCAAGGTGAAAGTCTGTTGAACTCAGGAGTTCTAGACCAGCCTGATCAAGAGCAAGACCCTATCTCCACTAAAAGTAGAAAAATGAGCTGGGTGTTGTGTCAGGAACGTGTAGTCCCAAGTACTCAAGAGGCTGAGGCAGGAGGATCACTTGAGCCCAGGACTATGAGGTTGCTATGAGTTAATTATCATGCCACTGCATGGTTAATAGAGACTGTCTTAAAAAAAATCAAAAAAACTGTATCTTCATATATTATCAATAGACAATTAGAAACTGAAATCTTTAAAAATATTATTCATAACATATCAAAATAAATATATTTACAGGTAAATCTGTCTACCCTCCCCCCTAAAAAGGTAAAAGATTTACACATTGAAAACTATAAAATACTGCTGAGAAAAATTAAAGACTTAGGGCCAGGCACAGTGGCTCACGCCTGTATACCCAGCACTTGGCAGGCCAAGGCGGGTGGACTGCCTGAGCTCACAGGTTCGAGACCAGCCTGAGCCAGAGGGAGACCCCATCTCTAAAAACTAGCCAGGTACTGTGGCAGGCGCCTATAGTCCCAGCTACTCGGGAGGCTGAGGCAAGAGAATCGCCTAAGCCCAGGAGTTTGAGGTTGCTGTAAGCTAAAGATGCCATGGCACTCTATCAAGGGTGACCAAGTGAGACTTTGTTTTTTGTTTTTTTGACACAGAGTCTCACTATGTCACCCTGGGTAGAGTGCCGTGGTGTCACAGTTCACAACAACCTCAAACCCATGGGGTCAAATGATTCTCCTGCCTCAGCCTCCCTAGCAGCTGAGACTATAGGCACCCGCCACAACACCCAGCTATTTTTTTGTTATTGTTCTCGTTGTTTAGCAGGCCCTGGCCAAGTTCAAGCCCACCAGCCCTGGTGCAAGTGGTCAGCGCCCTAACCAGTGAGTTATGGGCATCAAGCCCCAAGTGAGACTTCATCTCAAAAAAAAAGGACCATTGTTGCCAGAAGAGTCTCACGGAAAAGCAATGTCTCAGAGAATAAGCACACTTATTGAAATTGTGTTTTAAATAAAGGTGACCATCTGCTTGCTCAGGCAAAATGGCTAGCTTCTTTATTTGTGGTTGGTTTATATAGGGAATTTTGTACATGCACACAATACAGCAATGACCTCATTGATCCATTTAAACATCATGTGACTACCTTGTGATTACCTTCCAATAATCCACTCAACATACACCTTTTGACATAACCCTTTCAACATAACCCAATTTAACATAACTTAATGGAGAACATGTTGTTAGCCATTACTTCTTTGTTCTTATCTGATGAAGCCTGAGGCTAAGGAGGAACAGGTAGATTGAATACCTGCCCTTGCTGGCCTTGCCATTTGGGGGCTGTTACTTGGGATCTTTAAACAAGGCATGAAGAAACTTCTTGGGCATACAGGAATTTGTGTGCAAACCCATGTAGGCCTTAAGTCAGGGGCGTTTTGCTGGAGCCTCCTTTTATAAGGAATTCTTAGGTTGGACTTCTCAAAAGCCTTTTCACTAGCCCAGGTTTCATCTATGCCATTAGATACCTGTATGCATTGGGTAAATTCTCTTCTCTTGAGGTCCCCTAGCATATTTCCATTCCTGGACCCATCAGCAAGTGACCTTCATCACTTACCACAGATCAGGAAAGGTTACTGATGGGTATCTGGCCAGTTTTCCAAAGGGCTTTTTCATTGGCCTTATAAAGTCAACCTTAATTCCTTAACACAGTCTGGAAATGCTATTTCAGCCAAAGCCTTGGTCATGTTAGGCCCACAACCTACCTGGCCCTATGGGATTCTGCCTCAGTTTCTCACAAGTATGCCTGCACAAAGTCTTTTCACTGCTCTCTCTCAAATGGCTTTTTTGGCCAGAGGCATATAGGCATTTCACCAATAGACCACCTAAATAAGCTGTAAAATGTAGCATGTTCAAGGGTGGTTTACATTTGAAATTTTCCAGAGTGAAATGTGTTTTATTTTTAATAAAGACTGAGATGCTTCCAGGACCATACATAAATACAAAATATCCTTCCTTTAAAATTTTCATTACATGGCTCAGTGCCCATGGCACAGTGGTTATAAAGCCAGCCACATACACGGAGGCTGGTGGGTTCGAATCCAGCCCAGACCAGCTAAAGCAACAATGACAACTGCAACAAAAAATAGTCGGGCCTTCTGCTGGGCACCTGTAGTTCCAGCTACTTGTGAGGCTGAGGCAAGAGAATCCCTTAAGCCCAAGAGTTTGAGATTGCTGTGAGTTATGACGCCACAGCACTCTACCAAGGGCGACATAGTGAGACTCTGTCTCAAAAATAATAATAAAATTTAAGAAAAAAAAAAAAATTTTCATTACATGACAAAAATGGTTTCCTTTTTCATACCCTGGCTTGGTTTCCCAGCCCTTATAACCAGTCCTTTCCGCTTCTTGTTCCTCTATGACAGGCGTCAACAAATCAGTCTGTAGGCCAAATCCACCCCTTTACTTGTCTTATACAATCCACAGAAGGTTTCGCATTTTTACAAGGTTGGAAAAAACAATCAAGGCTATTTTATGACATGAGAAACTATGCAAAATCAGGAATTTTATTGAAACAGTCATACTTGTTCATCTACATATTGTCATGGTTACTTTTGTGTTACAATGTCAGAGTTGATTAGCTGCAAGAGACCAGAATGCCTGCAATGACTAAAATATTTACTATCTACATGTATCTGGCTGCTTCTGGACAAAGTGTCCATCAACGTCTCCCTCAGGAATGCTCATTACTACCTCTCCTCTGTTCCCTTCCTTCCCCTTTCCACACTATAACCAACAACAGCAGCTCTCATGAAAGCAGGTGAGCAAACACTATTTGTCACTATGTAGCTCTGAGCCTGGGAGAGGCTGTCCCTCTGTGTATAAGGGGTGCAGACAGGCCCCTATTCATTTCCAATTTTCAGAGCAGGTTGGGAGGCTCACATCTAGGAAGGGGGAGCACACAATAGAGAGGCAGTGCACAGAGAAAATTCCTAACCCGGATCGGCGCCTGTGGCTCAAGTGGCTAAGGCGCCAGCCACATACACCTAAGGTGATGGGTTCAAATCCAGCCTGGGCCGCCAAACAACAATAATGGCTGTAACCAAAAAATAGCCAGGCATTGTGACAGGCGCCTGTGGTCCCAGCTACTTGGGAAGCTGAGACTCGCTTAAGCCCAGGAATTGGAGGTTGCTGTGAGCTGTGATGTCATAGCACTCTAACCAGGGGGACAGCTTGGAGGCTCTGTCTCAAAATAAATAAATAAATAAATAAATAAAATAAAATTCCTAACCCATCAGAGGAATGTCGGTGTCCTGCCTGCGATGTCACCACTGAGACACCAATTCCGGACACTAATTCAAAAATGAAATGAGGAAGGAAAAGGTGATGAGCGGCACAAGGAAAAGAAAACCTGTCAGTGGCCGAGCACAGTGGTTCAAACCTGTAATCCCAGCATTCTAGGAGGCCACGACGGGTTGACTGCCTGAGCTCGGGAATTTGAGATAAGCCTGAGCTAGAGTGAGACCCAGTCTCTAAAAAATAGCTGGGCACTGTAACATATGCCTGTAGTCCCAGCTACTCAGCAGAGGAGGCAAGAGGATAACTGAGCCCAAGAGTTTGAGGTTGCTGTGAGCTATGAGGCCACAGCACTCTACTGAGGTAACAAAGTGAGACTGCTCAAGGAAAAAAAAAATGTGTCACTCCAATAATGCAGAGACTCACAAACAGCAGTCAACACTAGCGAATGAAGGGACAGACCCCATCACTGGGAGGCTCAAGCAAAACCACCTAGGAAGGAGGGGCACAGCAGAGCTCATCAGGGGCTAGACCTCTATTGGCGGACACACAAAACAAGGCAGCGGGCGGCACCTGTGGCTCAGGGGGTAGGGCGCTGACCCCACCATATACCAAGGATGGCAAGTTCAAATCCAGCCCTGGCCAAACTGCAACCAAAAAATAGCCAGGCGTTGTGGCAGGTGCCTGTAGTCCCAGCTACTCGGGAGGCTGAGGCAAGAGTATCACCTAAGCCCAGGAGTTGGAGGTTGCTATAAGCTATGACATTACAGCACTCTACCGAGGGCAATAAAGTGAAACTCTGTCTCTCAGCTCAGCGCCTGTGGTTGAAGTGGCTAAGGCGCCAGCCACATACACCTAAGGTGGTGGGTTCGAATCCAGCCCAGGCCCACCAAAACAACAATGATGGCTGCAACCAAAAAATAGCTGGGCGTTGTGGTGGGCGCCTGTAGTCCCAGCTACTTGGGAGGC
>NW_003852676.1:426399-429106 GCF_000181295.1 Otolemur garnettii
GTCCCAGCTACTTGGGAGGCAGAGGCAGGAGACTCACTTGAGCCCAAGAGTTGGAGGTTGCTGTGAGCCTTGATGACATAACACTCTATCCAGGGGGATAGTTTGAGGCTCTGTTTCAAAAAAAAAAAGAAAGAAAAATAACACAAACCCCAAACATATGTGCAGTTACAGTATATTGATTAAAAATAAAAACAAAGCCAGGAGCAATGACTCACACCTGTAATCTTAGCATTCTGGGAGGCATAGCAGGAGGATCACTTGACCTCAGGAATTAGAGATCGGCCTAATAAAGAGTGAGAGACTCCATCTCTACAAAAAATAGAAGTCAGCCAAGTATGATGACGCCTGCCTGTAGTCCCAACTACTTGGGAGGCTGAAGGAGAAGGACCACTTGAGCCCAGGAGTTTGAGGATGCTGTGAGCTATGATAACACCTTCGCACTCTACTATGGTGACAGAGCAAGACTCTCTCTCAAAAAACAAAAAACAGGCTCAGTGCCTATGGCTCAGCGGCCAGGGCGCCAGCCACATACACGGGAGCTGGTGGGTTCAAACCCAGCCTGGGGCCTGCCAAACAATGACAACTGCAACCAAAAAATAGCTGGGCATTGTGGCAGGCAGCTGTAGTCCCAGCTACTGGGGAGGCTGAGGCAAGAGAATTCCTTAAGCCCAAGTGTTTGAGGGTGCTGTGAGCTGTGACATCACAGCACTATACCCAGGGCAACATAGTAAAACTCTGTCTCAAAAACAACAACAACAAAAAAAAAAACAGTTGGGCATGGTGGCTCACACCTATAATCCCAGCTACTTGTGAGGCTAAGGAGGAAGGATCACTTGAGCCCAGGAGTTTGAGACCAGACTAAGCAACAAATCATGACCCTGTGTCTCTCTGTCTTAAAAAGTACCAAAACAGGGCAGTGCCTATAGCTCAGTGAGTGGGGTGCTGGCCCCATATACTGACAGTGGTGGGTTCAAACCCCACCCCGGCCAAACTGCAACAACAACAAAAAAAAAACAGCCGAGCATTGTGGTGGGCACCTGTGGTTCCAGCTACTTGGGAGGCTGAGGCGAGAGAATCGTTTAAGCCCAGGAGTTGGAGGTTACTGTGAGCTGTGACGTCACACACTCTACCGAGGGTGACAAAGTGAGACTCTGTCTCTTTAACAACAAAAAAAAAAAACTAAAAAAAAAGCACCAGAACAAAACAAAAAAGGAATCTGATGCACCTGGCTCTGTGAGGCAATGTGGAAGTTTCTATAGACCACAAGTCTAATATGCCCCTGAGGCACAGCTGCTCTGAGAGTACTAATACAGTTTAGAATTGAAATAAATAACTTGGTCTAAGCCAGTGGTTCTCAATCTTCCTAATGCCGCAATGTATTTTCAATGTTAAAAGGGGTCGCAACCCAGAGGTTGAGAACTGCTGGTCTAAGCACCCAGAAGGACGGGCCTGAGAGTGCTGTATGCTGTTCTAGAAAAAGACTATAATGAGAGAGTCTGATAAAATGCTTGTGTCCAGTCCAGAGCATTCTGGAAACAATGCAAATAAGAAAGACTTTCAACTCAATAAGTGAAAATAAGTGTTTTCAATTTTTTCTTTTTGAGACAGAGCCTTAAGCTGTCACCCTGGGTAGTACCGTGGCATCACAGCTCACAGCAACCTCCAACTCCTGGGCTCTAGCGATTCTCTTGCCTCCGCCTCCCAAGTAGCTGGGATTACAGGGGCCTGCCATAACGCCCAGCTGTTTTTTGGTTGCAGCCGTCATTGTTGTTTGGCAGACAAAAAACAGGCTGGATTCGAACCCACCAGCTCAGGTGTATGTGGATGGCGCCTTAGCCACTTAAGGCACAGGCACCAAGCCAACTGTTTTCAATTTTAAGAAGACTCAGAAGGCCAGAGTAGAACTACTGAGTCAAAGTTATCAAAAGGCAGATTTAAGAGCTGCTAATAATCACAGATGCCCTGACATCAAAAGAGCTGCTACTCAGAAGCAGCTGAATCCTCTTCATCCACCAAAAGCACCCCAGCGGGGCCACAACACTGTGTATCACCAGACATCAGCTGAAAGGTAAAGTTCTTACACTAACCTTACTCAGTACATCCACAAGGATTTGTCTCTAAATGCTCCGCACAAGAGTGCCTTTTTTTGTTGTTTCTTTGTTTTGGTTTTTATTTGAGACAGGTCTCTCTTTGTCACCCTGGGTAGAGTGCTGAAGCATCACAGCTCACAGCAACCTCCAACTCTTGGGCTCAAGTGATCCTCTTGCCTCAGGTTTTTCTATTTTTAGTACAGATGGCGTCTTGCTTTTGCTCAGGCTGGTTTTGAACTTGCGAATTCAGGCAATCCATCCTCAGCCTCCCAGAGAGCTATGATTATAAGTGTGAGCCACTGCACCCAGCCCAATCTCATTTATCTCAAAAAGCATTCATACTGTACCAAGGCACTGAGAAATCTCCTAGCTCACATTCTCACTGAACTGTTTCCCCTCAGGTAAAGACAACCTCTTTTTCAATTCAGGTGCCACATAATCTCCAATCTCCTGGTAGGAGGATTACACATGTGAGCCAGATACTAAGAAAAGATAAAGAAACCAGTAACTACTAACAAAATTCACCAGCTGCTTGAGAGAAAACAGGTCTTTTTCTTCTTGACCTCACTACTCTCTGAAACTTCACCTCAAAAGTTTGGGGACTGGCTCGGCGCCTA
>NW_003852676.1:431310-432427 GCF_000181295.1 Otolemur garnettii
AAAAAAAAAATAAAAAAATAAATTATTTGCTTTCCACCACAAGCTAAGTCCAGGCTGGAGGGTATGGCTGGGCAAGACTCTGACCTGGGAGGTAAAAGGAAGATTGAGGCTCGGTGCCTGTAGTACGGTGGTTACAGAGCCAGCTAGATACACTGAAGCTGGTGAGTTCAAACTTAACCTGGACAAGGTAAAACAATGACAACTGCAACCAAAAATAGCCAAGCATGGTGGTGGGTCTGTGTCTAAAAATAGCCGGGTGTTGTGGCAGGCGCCTGTAGTCCCAGCTACTTGGGAGGCTAAGGCAAGAAAATTGCTTGAGCCCAAGAGTTTCAGCACCATGGCACTCTACCAGGGGGCAACAAAGTGAGACTCTATCTCAAAAAAATGAAATAAAATAAAAAAATAAGAATTCCATGTCCTCATCAGTGTATGAGATCACATATTTATTTATTTATATTTTTTACTTCTTTTAAGAGACAGAGTCTCACTTTACCACCCTCAGTAGAGTGCCATGGCGTCATACAGCTCACAGCAACCACCAACTCTTGAGCTTAGTTGATTCTCTTGCCTCAGCCTCTCAAGCAGCTGGGACTACAAGTGCCCACCAGAACGCCTGGCTATTTGTTTTTATTGCAGTTTGGCTGGGGCCGGACTTGAACCTGCCACCCCTGGTATATGGGGCCGGTGCCTTACCCACTGAGCCACAGGCACCGCCCCACATATTTATTTCTTTATAGGTGTGGTCTCACTCTTTTGCCCAGGCTGGAGTGCAGTGGTACAATTCTTGGTCACTATACCCACCTTAGCCTCTCAAGTAGCTGGGACTACAGGTGCCTGCCACAACACCCGGCTATTTTTAGACACAGAGTCTCTCTGTAGCTCAGGCAATTCACCTGCCTCAGCCTCCCAAGGTGCTGAGATTACAGGCATGAGCCAACGCACCCAGCCAAGAACATAGAATTTTTTTTCTTTCTTTTTTTTTTTTTAGAAATAGAGTCTTAGCTCGGCGCCTGTGGCTCAAGTGGCTAAAGCGCCAGCCACATACACCTAAGGTGGCAGGTTGGAATCTAGCCCAGGCCTGCCAAAAACAACAATGACGGCTGCAACCAAAAATAGC
>NW_003852676.1:433297-434173 GCF_000181295.1 Otolemur garnettii
AAAAAAAAAAAAAAAATCCACAGCAGGCAGCGCCTGTGGCTCAGTGGGTAGGGTGCCGGCCCCATATACCAAGGGTGGCGGTTCAAACCCAGCCCCTGCCAAACTGCAACAAAAAATAGCTGGGCATTGTGGCAAGTACTTGTAGTCCCGCTACTTGGGAGGCTGAGCCAAGAGAATCACCTAAGCCAAGAGCTGGAGGTTGCTGTGAGCTGATGTCACAGCACTCTACCAAGGGTGACAAAGTGAGACTCTGTCTCTAAAAAATAAATAAATAAATAACTAGTTGGGCACTGTGGTGGGCACCTGCAGTCCCAGCTACCATATGACTCGGGAGGCTCAGGCAAGAAAATTGCTTGAGCCCAGGAGTTTGAAGTTGCTGTGAGATATAACGCCACAGCACTCTACTGAGAGTTACAAAGTAAGACTCTGTCTAAAAAAAAAAAAAAAACTTTTACGCTTGTTCATAGCAGCATTATTCGTAATAGCCAAAGTAGAAAAAAAAAACCAAATGTCCATCATCTGATGAATATACAAAGTACAGAGTATCATTTAGCCATAAGGAAATAAAGTACTAATATGTGCTAGAACAGGGATAAACTTTGATAACATTATGCTAAATAAGAAAGAAACCAGACAAAAGGCCACATATTATATGATTCCATTTATATGAAATACCCAGAATAGACAAATCCATAAAGAAAAAAGAATTAGTACCTGCTAGAGCATGGGGGGAGTGGGAAATGGGAATGACTAAATGAGTAAGTAATTTCTTTTTGAGATAATGAAAATATTTGGAAGTAGAGAATGGTGATCAAATGCATACATTTGTGAATATACTAAAAACCACTGAAACGTACTTTTTTTTTTTTTTTTTTT
>NW_003852676.1:434351-436896 GCF_000181295.1 Otolemur garnettii
CCCGGCTATTTTGTTGTTGTTGTTGTTCTTGCAGTTGTCATTGTTGTTTTAGCTGGCTGGGCTGGGTTCGAACCTGCCAGTCTTGGTGTATGTGGCCGGCACCCTACCCACTGAGCTACATATGGGCACCGCCAAAAAACCTGTTCTTTTTAATGCATGTTTAATTGCATGAATGATGAAGGTATGAGGTGTGGAGGCAGTGGGAAAGGAAAACAAGTGTTGAGGCAGCAGATAAGAAAAAAAAAAAAACTAAGGCTGGATGCTTTGAGTGGAAGGACTTGTCAAGGCTAAGTATGCAAGAAATGAGCTGAAGAAAAAAAATTACAATACTAGGGTTGAAAAATACAGCAGGACCTCAACAGGGGAGAGGAAGCAAACCTATACAGGGTGTTCATAGAGTTCATGTGCAATTTAAAACTGCAGTGATTCAATGGAGCTTGTAGAAAACACCAGAAGGAGAGAGCAACAAGAAAATGGGACAGGGGCGGCTCCTGTGGCCCAAGGAGTAGGGCGCCAGCCCCATATACTGGAGGTGGTGGGTTCAAACCCGGCCCTGGCCAAAAACTGCAAAAAATAAAAAGAAAATGGGACAGAAGATTTTTAATTGGCCCTAATCCACTAGAGTTCACAAAGAAAAAGGCATTAGAGAAGAAAATTCAATAGCTCCTGCTCAAGACTCCTCGAGCCCAGAGGGCAGAACAAATCATGATAAGGAGACACTAGTGTCTCCTAAGCCGGAGAATGTATTATGGAGAGAAAGGGGACATTTACTGGGAGAAAAGTACTACTGTGATTGTTATAGAGTAAGGCAGCCCTAAGAGACTGCCTCAAGAATTCAAGGTGACAAAGAGCCACCAGAAAATGGCTCAGTAGGGATTTTCCTCAAAAACAAAAGAAGGGAAAAAGGAAGAACAGGACAGTTTTAATTTTTAATAGGTATTTCTTTTTCTTTATAATTTTTAAAATATGCACTTATGCATTTTCTTAGAGATGGGGGTCATGCTGTGTTGCCCAGGCTGGACTAAAACTCCTGGGCTCAAGTAATCCTCCCATCTCAGCCTCCCAAGTAGCTAGGACTAAAGGCTGGCACCACCATGTTCCTTGACAAATCTTAACAATACTGTCAGTTTCTTTGTATGCCTCTTTCCCAAGCCTTTCCAACCAGGGCCTTCATTATCTCTTAGGTATCCTCAGTGCTTTAAAAAAAAGTTTAAAGCAAGGTGTAGTGGCTCACACCTATAATGTTAGCACTCTGGGAGGCCAAAATAGAAGGATCCCTTGAGCTCAGAAGTTCAAGATCAACCTGAGCACAAGACCCGGTCCTACTAAAAACAAAAAATTAGCTGGGTGTTGTGGCAGGGCCTATGGTCCCAGCTACTCAGGAGATTGAGGCAGGAGGAACACTTGAGCCCAGGAGTCATGTTGCTGTGAGCTAAGCTGCCACCACAGTACTCTAGCCCTGGTGACAGAGTGAGACTCTGTCTCAAAAAAACAAAAAACTTTAATAATGAGTTTTCTTTTTGGAAGCAAAGTATTTTTCCTCTTTAACATTTGTTTTCCTTAGGCTATATGCACAATAGATAAACTTAAAATTTAATATCTTAATCTCTTAAACCCTTCCTGTCCAAACATATCAAACTTTAAAAAAAAAAAAGGCATACAAAAGAAAAAAAGAGAAGTAATCTGTACCAAATGCACACTCCTTCTAGAGTTTGGAACAAAGATGATGTCCACTTTTGGATGAGAAAATGGATGTCAGAGACAGAGTCCCCTTCTTCAAGAAGTAAGACTTGAATTAGATGCTCAGATTCAATGAAATGGACTTTGAAAGCTGATATATACTACTAGGAGGTGTCTCATGGCCAGTGGCCCAACAGAAAGTGGAAGGAGGAGTGAAAGCTCCTGAAGGGCAAGGACTAAGCAGTCCACTTCCTCTGTAACACTGAAACACCTAGCACTGTACCAGCACCCGCAGATTCATTAACTTTCCAGAAAGCCACACCCTGCTATGCACCTATGGTGTCATTGTCCACTGGAAGAAGCAGAAAAGATGCAGTATGCCAAATCCTCGGTGTACAGAGCACTGTACCTAGCACTGTACCAGCACCCACAGATTCAATAACTTTCCAGAAAGCCACACCCTGGCTATGCACCTATGGTGTCATTGTCCACTGGAAGAAGCAGAAAAGATGCAGTATGCCAAATCCTCGGTGTACAGAGTGCTAGACAAGTCTACAGGAGACTGGAGGACCAGTGAAGCCTTCTAGGTAAAGTAATGTCTGAGCTGAGTTTTGAAGGTGATGATCCAATGAAATGAGAGAAGAATATTCCAGCACAGGGAGACAGGAAAGTAGAGACTGATTTCAAGAGCTGTTGAGTACAGGCCCGTGTGGCACCCACCCAGAGGGGGAGGAAGGAGTGAAGAGTTCAGTGTTAAAATGTCCTTCATTACCAAGATAGTGGGGGCAATGGGAGACTGTAAATGGATTAATAGTTTAGAAAGATATCTAAGGTGCCAGCCACGTACACCTAAGGTGGCGGGTTC
>NW_003852676.1:437209-440415 GCF_000181295.1 Otolemur garnettii
AAAAAAAAAAGAAAGATAGAGGCAGAAGTAACCTTTAGATGAAAGAGAGAGAAAGGGAGAGAGAGAGAGACAGAAAGACAGACAGACGGAAGGGAGAAAGGAAGAAGGAAGGAAGGAGGAATTAATACAATGAAAATCTGAGAAAAGATCAGGAAAAAGATCTTCACTCTTCTCTCATGGGCAGACTATCTGTATAGGGTTATATAATTATCCACCAAAAGTGGAGAACTCAGAGGTGATCAAGAGCACTTGATCAGTCCTCAGAATTAGTATGTGTATTATGAAGAACTAGAAATCACGTCATTAATTTCAAGATACTTTTAAAAATTCACTCTTCGATACATTTTGATACACTGCAATTTTTTTCTTTTTTTTTTGGACAGAGTCTCAAGCTGCCGTCCTGGGTAGAGTACCACGGCATCACAGTTCACAGCAACCTCCAACTCCTGAGCTCAAGCAAGTCTCCTGCCTCCGCCTCCCAAGAAGCTGGGACCACAGGCGCCTGCCACAACACCCAGCTATTTCTTGGTTGTAGGTGTCATTGTTGTTTAGCAGGCCCAGGCCAGATTTGAACCCTCCAGCTCTGGTGCATGTGGCTGGCACCTTAGCCACTTGAGCTACAGGTGCTGAGCCGATACACTCCAATTCTTAAAAAGAATTTACAAGGAGGCACCTGTGACTCAGTGGGCGCTGGCCCTATGTACCGAGGGTGGCAGTTTTAAACCTGGCCCCCGTCAAACTGCAACAACAACAACAAAAAAATTAGCTGGGCGTTATGGCAGGTGCCTGTAGTCCCAGTTACTCAGGAGGCTGAGGCAAGAAAAACGCCTAAGCCCTGGAGTTGGAGGCTGCTGTGAGCTGTGTGACAACATGGCACTCTATGGAGTGCGATAAAGTGAGACTCTGTCTCTACAAAAAAAAAAAAAAAATGTTACAGCCAGGCTCAGGGCACACACCTGTAATCCTAGCACTCTGGCAGGCTGAGGTGGGTGGACTGCTTGAGCTCACAGACCAAGAGCAAGACCCCACCTCTAAAAATAGCCAGGCGTTGTGGCTGGCTCCTGTAGTCCCAGCTACTCAGGAGGCTGAAGCAAGAAAATCACTGGAGCACAAGAGTTTGAGGTTGTTGTGAGCTATGACGCCACGTATTCTACCAAGGGTGACAAATGAGACTATGTCTCAAAAAAAAAAACCTGAGGCAAGAGGACCCCTTGAGCCCAAGAATAGGAGGCTGCTGTGAGTTATGATGTCACCATGACAACAGCTTGAGACTCTATCAAAAAAAAAAAAAAAAAACAAGAATATTACCACAATTCTAAATTTATTTGGGATTAACAGCAGACAACCATAAAGTTTAAAGGCTTCACAGTCACAGAGATCATCTGTTACATTCACTTTGGAACGGTTCAGCTTCCCCCTCCCCCTCAGCATACCCAAAATTCATACTTGCAGCCCAGTTTCTTTTTGTTTTGAGACAGAGTTTCACCTTGTCGCCCTGGGTATAGTATCACAGCTCACAGCAACCTCAGACTTTTGGGCTTAAGCGATTCTCTCACCTCAGCCTCCCAAGTAGCTGGGACTACAGGTGCCCACAACAACACCGGGCTATTTTTTGGTTGTAGTTGTCACTGTTGTTTGGCAGGTGCATATGGCTGGTGCCCTAGCCCCTGAGCTACAGGCACTGAGCCCTTGCAGCCCAGTTTCTGAGGTCATGTAGTTTCACAGCAAAAGACTGAGGTCACAAGGTTAAGACTTCTAAACTGGGGGAACCCCATGGGGTAGTTTACATTGCAGCTGTCTATTCAGTACTAACTATTCAAACTTACCAGGAGGAATTTCACTGCCTAGGCTTATTTTGCTGACACTCCATACACACAAAAAAATCTCCTGACCTTTTATACCCAGTAAAAGAAGACCTAGTAAAGGACAATCAGAATAACATCTTCAATGCCAGGTAAACGTAACAGCTTTCTCAGCGCATTTCTCAGTGGATTGTGATAAATGGCCTCTTAAAAAATAATTTATATTGGGTTGGCACCGGCCCCATATGCCAGAGGTGGCGGGTTCAAACCCAGCCCCAGCCAGAAAAAACAAAAACTGTGAAGTAGAAAAATAATAATAATTTATATCTGGGCGGGTGGTGGCTCATGCTTGTAATCCCAGCTACTCAGGAGGCTAAGGTGGGAGGATCCCTGGAGCTCAGGAGTCAGAGGTTGCAGTGAGCTATATGATTGAACCACTCCAGGCAACAGAGAATGACCCTATCTCAAGAAAAAAAAAAATTTAACTCCAAGAAAACAGACTTCAAGAAAGGACAGCCCTTTAATTGGAATAAATTTAGTTTTATGAAAACTCCCAGTATTACCCTTGTTTTTCTCATTTCACTAAGGCCTACTTAGCACTCCATTTCAGGGACCTGACCACAGAGACTCCCAAGATTCATTCCCAATAACTTTCTAAGAACACCTACACCTCCCATCTGCAAGGAAGGGCCACAAACAATGGCATGGAATTGATGAGACAATGAAATTCTACTTCTGTATTCTGTAAATGAGGACTCTTTAAGTGTTAAAATTAGTACCTCAACCTTCTTTCCAACTCTCTGAATTTTACAGATGGGAAAATGAAGGTCCAGAAAGGAAAACTGACTTTCACAAAGCCATAAAGCAAGAGCATTTCTCCAGCCTCCTGACATCCTGACTACACTGTTCCTTTACTGAGCTAGGCAGTTTGAGTAGTGTGCTAAGTACAAGTCAGTCACATGTTATATATGGATATGGTTACATGGTAAGTCTTACTTTTTTTTTGTTTCTCAGTAGCATTTTATTTATGTAGGTAGCACTTAAAATACATAATGCATTTAGGGTTACATTTAAGTCTTACTTTTTTTTCCCTTTTTTTATTTTTGAGACAGTCTCACCCTGTTGCCCAGGTTAGAGTGCCTTGGGGTCAGACAAGCTCACAGCAGCCTCAAACTCCTAGGTTCTAGCAGTCCTCCTGCCTCAGCCTCCTGAAAATCTGGGACTACAGGCACCCACCACAATTCCTGGCTAATTTTTTCCATTTTTGGTAGAGAAGGAGCCTTATTTTTTCTCAGGCTGGTCTTGAACTCCTAAATTCAAGTGATCCTTCCACCTCAGCCTCCCAAAGTGCTAGGGAGCTATGATTATATAGGATTATAGGCATGAGTTGTTTTTTTTTTTTTT
>NW_003852676.1:442998-444560 GCF_000181295.1 Otolemur garnettii
AAAAAAAAAAAAAAAAAAGAACTTCATCAACAAATCAAGGTTCCCTGCATTTGAATTACAACAGTAATTCTTGTTTGATCTGTAAATAGGGTAGAACTACCTGGAAACTGATTTCTTTTCCAGTCGTTTCCAGGGCAGCCTGCCGAAGACTGAACTACGACGTCTTAAACTTAACCGCTTAAGCTAATACAATTACCAAATTGCTAGAAATGCAAAATTTCCTCAGCAAAGCACTGTATTATCCATTCACATCCAACCTGATGCAATTAACCAGGTCTCAAGAGGAAAGGACAGTCAGCCTGCTCTGGCTGACGTCCCAGTGAAGTGGTACACGGGCCCCGGCAGAAGCAGCACCCGCAGGAGGCCCCGGGTCCTCTACCCGCGGCCCGCACTCCCCCCACCGCGTCCTCGGACCACGGAGCACCGCCGTCCAGCCCGAGAGAGGAGACCAGGGCAACAGGCGGCCGCTCCGCCCTCTCCCAGATCACCAGGAAACCAAACGCTAGGGTGGGACCCCTACTCTCGGCACCGTGGAGACCCTCAAGGGGGCGCAGAACCAGCCGGGCCCTAAAACCAGCGAACGGTAGCTCGCAAGGTCCTGTGGTTCGCGACGCAGGTAGTGGGTTGTCCCCCAAGTGAGAAGCCAGGGGAGGGGAAGGCGCAGGCGCAAAACGTTCCAAGAGGGGGGCAGGGAAGGTGGTCCAGTAGGCGGACAGCGCAGGCGCGGGGTGCGCCGGGGTCTGAGGGGCCGCCCGGGCCGGGCCTCGTGGGCGGCGCTGAGATGAACAGCGCACACTGAGGGGACCCGGCCCTGGCTCTTACCGCGGGGCTGCGCATCGCTCGCTCGCTGGCTCCGGGCTGGGGCCGGGCGGCAAGCTCGCCCGGTGGTGCGGCCGGGATCCGTTGAGTCCGACCTCAGGGCAGCAGCCAACCCCGTGGCGCGGTTCTCCCGGCCCGCCCTGCTTCCCTCGCGGCCCCCGCCCTCGGCCCGCCCCTTCACCTCACGGCTCCCCGCCGGGGCCGCTTGCGCAGGCGCCGTACAGGCCGCGCCCACATCTCATCACTGCGCAAGCGCACACCGTCCTACCCATTCTACTAGCTTCGCTCCGGAGCTGGATTGCGCAAGCTCTGTTCCACTTGGCAGTTTTTGACGCCTGGGCCGCCAGTGCGCACGCGTCGGGTCGTGTACTGGAGTGGATGCCCCAGGGGGTCCCGCGGTGGTGTCCCGCAGTCTCAAAGGCTATGCGCAGCTCATAGGTCCGTCATTCAGGCACACGTATGTACGGTGTACCAAGGACTGTGCAGGGCATGAGCTAGACCATGGTCCCTCACCCCCAGCACTCCCAGTGATCAGGGAACGCGGACAAAAACACAAGTGAGCAACCACACACACACACACACACACACACACGTGTGAATCTATGTATATGGCTAAATATCCTTTGTCGATTTAAGGTAGTTCTATTTTGTCGCAAATGAACCCATTACAGTTATCATACAGGTTTTTTCCTTTGATCATTTGAACTACTTTAATAGGTTTTTCTATTTTTTTTTTTTTTTTT
>NW_003852676.1:445073-448148 GCF_000181295.1 Otolemur garnettii
GCCGGTTGAGCTATAGGCGCCGAGCCATAGGTTTTTCTTTTATTACATCATGTTAGGTTTCTAAGAAAAACAACTTGGGCTTGATATATTTTAATACAGTGCTGGACTTTTTGCTAACATTTTATTTGGTATTTTTGCACATACGTTTGTAAGAGAAGTAAGTTTACATTTTAGCCGCCTTGTACTGTCCATATCTGGTTCGGTATTAAGCTTATACTAAATGTACCGTGAGTCGTGGAGAATTCCATTTTCTTCTTTTTTCTGGAAGATTATAAGATCAGGACTTTGGGGGGTGGCGCCTGTGGCTCAAAGGAATAGGGCGCTGGCCCCATATACCGAAGGTGGCGGCTTCAAACCCAGCCCTAGCCAAAAAAAAATTGCAAAAAAAAAAAAAGATCAGGACTTTTGTTTTTTTTAATGTTTGCTGACTGTACCTAAAAATCATCCAGGGCAAGTGTTGGGTTGTTTTTTGTTGTTTTGTTTCTTGGTTTGGTTTTTTGTGAGCATTTTGAGAGTTTAAGCATTTGACTGCCCTTTTTTTTTTTTTGTTTTTGTTTTTGTTTTTGTTTTGAGACAGAGTCTCACTATGTCACCCTGGGTAGAGTGCTGTAGCGTCACAGCTCACAGCGACCTCCAACTCTCTGGCTCAAGCGATTTTCTTGCCTTAACCTCCCAAGTAGCTGGGCCTACAGGTGCCCACAACACTCGGCTTTAAAAACAGGATCCTTATAACACCTCTTTGAGAATTTTGTATGAGGATAAAATGAGGCTCAAATTGGTTATTTCACTTGCCCAGGTCCATCCACCTAGCAAGTGGCAGAAACAGAACAAACTTTAGTCCCAGGAACCTACCATCACTGCTCCTGACAAGCTAAGCAGCTGTTAAAAGATACCTTTTCTAACACTCTGGGAGGCTGAGGTGGGTGGATTGCCTGACCTCAGGAGTTCCAGACCAGCCTGAGCAAGAGTGAGACCCCATCTCTAAAAATAACCGGGTGTTGTGGCAGGTGGCTGTAGTCCCAGGTACTTAGGAGGCTGAAACGAGAGGATCGCTTGAGCCCAAGAGATTGAGGTGGCTGTGAGCTGCGACACCACAGCACTATATCCAGGGGGACAAAGTGAGACTCTTGACTCACTCAGGCTGGGCTGTGTAGAGTCCCTATCATAGTTCACTGCAAACTAGAACTCCCAGGCTCTGGCCTCAGCCTCCTAAGTAGCTAGGACTACAGGTATGCACCAGCACACCTGGCTAATTTTCAATTTTTTTTTGTAGAGATGGTATCTCACTATGTTGCTCAAGCTGCTTTCAAACTCCTAGGCTCAAGAGATGCTCCAGCCTCAGCCTCCTGAGTAGCTGGGACTGCAGGTGGGTACTAATTTTGAATTTCTAATAAATGGAGTCATAATAATATTATATCCATTTCCTAGGGCTGCTGTAACAAATTACCATAACCTTAGTGGCTAAAATAATGGAAATGTGTTGTCTCACAGTTATAGAGGCTAAAGTTTAACATCAAGGAGTCAGCCGCTCTGGGCTTCCTCTCCTCTGAACAAGAGTACATTTCTTGCTTCATCTAACTTCTGAAGGCTGCCGGCCTTTTCACTCCTTCACTTGCATTGTTCTACTTTCTGCCTCCATATTCACATAGCCTTCTGTGTGTGTGTAAGAGAGAGAATAAGAGAAATCTCCCTCTGATTCATTCTCATTCTTTTTCCCTCTCTCTCTTTCTTTAAGAGACAAGGTCTCTCCCCTACGTTGTGGCTCAGAAGTTTAGGAGGCTGAGGCAGGAGGATTTCTTGAGCTCAGGAGTATGAGACCAGCCTTAGCAAGAGTGAGACCTGTCTCTACTCAAAATAGAAAAGTTAGCCTGTTGTCCTGGAGCACACCTGTAGTCCCAGCTACTCAGGAGGCTGAGGCAGAAGGATTGCTTGAGCTTAGGAATTTGAGGTTGCAGTGGCCTATGGTGACACCCCAGCACTCTAGCCAAGGCAACAGAGTGAGACTCTGTCTCAAAAAACAAAACAAAAAGAGATGAGGGGCAGCTCATAGCTCAGTGGGTAGGGCACCAGCCACATACACCAAGGCTGTAGGGTTCAAACCCAGCCCCGGCCTGCTAAAACAACAATGACAACTGCAACAACAACAAAAATACCCAGGCATTGTGGAGGGCACCTGAAGTTCCATCTACTCGGGAGGCTGAGGCAAGAACATCTGTTGAACCCAAGAGTTTGAGTTTGCTGTGAGCTGTAATGATGTCAGGGGACTGTACCTAGGGTGACAGAGTGAGACTCTGTCTCAAAAAAATTAAAAAATAGGCTTGACCTCATAGCACAGTGGTTGTGGTACCAGCCACATATACCAAGGGTGACGGGTTTGAACCTGGTCTGGGCCAGCTAAACAACAATTACAACCGCAACAAAAAATAGCTGGGTGTTGTGGCAGGTGCCTATAGTCCCAGCTAGTTGGGAGGCTGAGGCAAGAGACTAGTTTAAGCCCAAGAGTTTGAGGTTGCTGTGAGCTGTGATACTATAGCACTCTACCAAGGGCAACATAGTGAGACTCTGTCTCAAAAAGTAAATAAAATAAAAATTAAAAAATAAAATAAAAACTCAGCTTGGCACCTGTAGCTCAGCAGCTAAGGCATCAGGCACATACACTAGAGCTGGTGGGTTTGAACCCAGCCCAGGCCTGCCAACTAACAATGACAACTGCAACCAAAAAATAGCTGGGAGTTGTGATGGGCACCTGTAGTTCCAGCCACTTTGGAGGCTGAGGCAAGAGAATCACTTAAGCCCAAGAGTTTGAGGTTGGTTGGGCGGCGCCTGTGGCTCAGTGAGTAGGGTACTGGCCCCATATACTGAGGGTGGCACGTTCAAACCCAGCCCTGGCCAACTGCAACCAAAAAATAGCTGAGCATTGTGGCAGGCACCTGTAGTACCAGCTACTCAGGAGGCTGAGGCAAGAGAATCGCCTAAGCCTAAGAGCTGGAAGTTGCTGTGAGCTATGATGCCACAGCACTGTACCGAGGGTGGCAAAGTGAGATTCTGTCTCTTAAAAAAAAAGTTTTGAGGTTG
>NW_003852676.1:448737-450742 GCF_000181295.1 Otolemur garnettii
TCTGTGTGTCTGCTCTTTGAATTTAGATCAGATGTTAACTAATAGTAACATCTTACTAATTCCTTCCTCTTCCATGAGTTAAACTCTTTGACACATGTTTAGTTTGTATTTGTATGAGAGTTGCAATTTTACTTTTTAAAAATTACCCTTTGAAGCCAGGTGTGGTGGCTCACACCTATAATCCCAGCACTCAGGGAGGCTGAGGCCAGTGGATAGCCTGAGCTCAGGAGTTCAAATCCAGCCTGAACAAGAGTGAGACCCCGTCTTTAAAAAACAATAGCTGTACATTGCAGGCACCTATAGTCCCAACTACTTGGGAGGCTGAGGCAGGATGGTCGCTCGAGCCCAAGGTTTGAGGTTGCTGTGAGCTATGATGCCACAGCTGGCCCTCTACCAAAGGTAACAAAGTGAGATTCTGTCTTGAAAAAAAAATTACCCTTTGACATTAGGATCAAAATTCCTGTGAACATTCTTGAACACGGCAAAAATGCCTTTAATGAGCAAAATCCATGAAAGTTGAATCTGCCGTTCAAATTCCAAAGCCAAAGAGCCATTTTCCACCAAGTAGGAGGTTGCTGAGCAGAGGTTTCCTGAACGGCAACCAGGCACCGGACCTTGGAGGTTGCCAAATGCTGTCACCAAGGCTGGACAGGGCAGAGTGGGTTCAACCAGACTCTGAGCCTCTAAGAGCCATCTCTGGCTGGAGCTGCAGTGCGACCTTGTCTTACATCTGGTGAGAGTGCTGCTGAGGGTTCCTGGCCAGCATTGGGACTGTTAGGGCTCCTAAGGATAGTGTCCAGTGGACAGCATCCTCAGGGACCAAAGACAAGGCTTGGCACATAGAGGTGTAGACGAGGGGGCTGGAGCAGACAACCTTCCCTGTCAGGCCTCGGAACCTGAATTGTATAGTGTGGACAGGGCCAATCACTGCTGCTTCGGGACAGGGGAGACACATGTAGCGATCTTCTGTAAGAAGACCGGCCTAGTGCCAGGCGCAGGACAGAGAGAGTGATCATCGCAGTCAGGGGATCTGGGATGGGGACAGGGTCAGAGGGGAGGTGAGTGATCTGAGGGTGGAACATAGAACCACGGTGACACCATGTCAGTGTGGCCTCCGGGTGCCCATTGGCCTCCTCTTCCCCTGGTTCTCCTGTCCTTGCCCATCCTCTCAGCTCCCCAGGAAAGGAGGGACAGGAAGACTAGGCATTTGGGGCAGCTGGCCATGAGCCGAGAGGGGATCTCATAAAAGTGCCACCCCTGGGGAAGGAGGTGGCCAGCCGCCTGAGCAGGAGGCTTCGAGATGCCACCATGACCTCTGTTAAACCAAACTCACAGGAGGCCATGCCGTCATTTTGGATGGAGCTTCTGCCCTAGGTCCCAGAAGACCAAACCAGAATGGAGTTACCCATCCTATAGTTCCATATCACCGAAACCACAGTGTTGTATGACCTTCCTAGAAATCAGCAGAGAAAGATAATAGCCAAACCCCCAGCATGATAAGAAAGTCTCCTCTGCTTTAACCTTTGCAAAGAAAATAACTTTGAAGTGACCAATCCTGTTTTTGTTCTGTTTCTGCTTTCCTCAGCCCTTTTCTGTTATGAAAACCAACCTCTTCTGCTCAGCTCATCAGCTCATTCATTTTATACCATGGAATGAAGTGTTGCCTGATTTTAGAATTGCAAATAAAGCCAGTTAAGGTCTTTAAGCTATCCTAGCACTCTGGAAGGTCAAGTTGGGTGGATTGCTTGAGCTCAGGAATCTGAGACCAGCCTGAGCAAGAACGAGACCCAGTCTCTACTAAAAATAGAAAAACTAGCCAAGTATTATGGTGGACACCTGGGATCTCAGCTACTTGGGAGACTGAGGCAAGAGGATATCTTTTTTTTTTTGAGACAGAGCCTCAAGCTGTCATCCTGGGTAGAGTGCCTGGCATCACAGCTCACAGCAGCCTCTAACTGCTGGCAATTCTTCTGCCTCCACCTCCCAAGTAGCTGGGATTACAGGC
>NW_003852676.1:450963-455337 GCF_000181295.1 Otolemur garnettii
TTGAGCTGAAGAATTTAAGGTTACTGTAGGCTGTGACTCCAGGGCACTCTACACAGGGCAAAAGAAAAAAAGATCTTTAGGCTAAATTTGTTGTAATTTTATGTTTTGACACCTCCACTCAAGGCCTAAGAACACCCCCGCCTTATAGACTGACATTCCCCTCCCGTTAGGGCCTTTCACCACGGAGATGGGCAAAGCCCCACTGACCTACTTTGGGGACCCTCTTGAGCCCAGCACTTCTGGCTTCCCTATAACCTGCTCAGCTTCTTCTGAGCACTACACCCCAAGGCCCACTTGCCCACTGACTACTCCATGGGGCCCAGCTGCCCCAATTTGCACCACAGCTGGAGGAGCCAGAACCACTAGGGGCCACAGGCCAAATTTTAAACAGAAGACAACTGTTCCCAACGATTAGCAAGTGATCAGCTCTGAGTTCCAGGATGTGGACATCGGGCTTAGAATTCTTCACATGCCTCCCTCAGAGCCACTCAAGCTCTGGGCCCAGGAAATGTGCATCTGTCAGCCAAGCAGGGAAGTGTTGCAGACAAAGCTGAGCTGTTTGCCTTCCCAGCCAGGCCCACTCACCCCGTGTACCCAGTGACTAGGGCCTGAAAGCCAAGCGGCTCCCTGGGATCTCTTGCTGGCCTGCCGGCTTCCCAGAGGAAACACGGGAAGGGCAATGACTGGGGGCAATGACTGGGGGCACTGTGCCTACCCTTCTTTGTGGCCTATAAATATCAGAGATCCCATTTCACAGTCATGGAAACTGAGGGCAGTGAGAGGAAGGGGATGGGGAGCTGGCACTTCCATAGTACCAGTTCTGTGCTTTGCCAAACTTGAGTTCAAACCCTGGCTTAGGGGCGGCACCTGTGGCTCAAAAGGGTAGGGCACCGGCCTCATATGCTGGAGGTGGTGGGTTCAAACTTAGTCCTAGCCAAAAAAAAAAAACAAAAACCCTGGCTTAGACAGCTACTAGCTGTGTGACCTTAAGCATGTTCCTTAACCTCTCTGTACCTCCATTTCTCCTTTGAACAGTGACTGTACTCCCACACCTGTCAGGGGTTTGTGGGGACTAAATAACAGGTCTTCACCCTATTAATGCCCTCTGCACACCAGGCTTCTCGTCAAAGCACTTCACACAGAGCAAATGCACACTAATATACTGTAATGGTGTGTTTGAGTCTGTCTAGAGACCAAGCATCCCGAGGGCGGGGCCTGGCCTGAGATAGGGAGTCAGAAAACAGTTCCTCTTATCAGTTCTCAGCACCCCCTAGACTCCCCTCTGTAGAAAGCAATAACCCTTTCCTGGCCTCCTGATCCAACTCCACCCAGTACTGGTGTGATATTGTGATATATAATTTAGGGAAAAGAAAACATGTCATCAATTTTTTCAGCACTCATAAATTCTTAGCTGGGACAACTCTGTAATAAAACACAGATTAGGGTGGTGCCTGTGGTGCCTGTGGTTCAAGGAGTAGGGTGTCAGCCCCATATACTGGAAGTGGCGGGTTCAAACCCAGCCCTGACTTGACGCCTGTGGCTCAGGTGGCTAGCGCCAGCCACATACACCTAGGGTCACGGGTTTGAATCCAGCCTGGGCCTGCCAAACAACAATGACGGCTGCAACCAAAAAATAGCTGGGCGTTGTGGCGGGCGCCTATAGTCCCAGCTAACTGGGAGGCTGAGGCAGGAGACTCGCTTGAGCCCAGGAGTTGGAGGTTGCTGTGAGCTGTGATGCCACATTACTCTACCCAAGGGGACAGCTTGAGGCTCTGTCTCCAAAAAAAAAAAAAAAAAAAAAACCACCCCCGGCCAAAAAAAAAAAAAAAAGACATATTAATGGGGGGGAAAAAAAGAAGATATACAAAGTTATTGATGTGCATATAGACACAGAAGCCAAACACAAATAAAAGAATTGAAGGAGGGGCAGAGGACTGATGTTTTTATTATATGGAAGTTACAGGGGAAAAGGAAAGAGCACCTGGGTGGGTGTGGTGGCTCATGCCTGGAATCCCAGCACTTTGGGAGGCTGAGGCAGGAGGATTGCTTCAGGCCCGGAGTTGGAGACCAGCCTGGACAACATCCTAAGACCTTATCACTACAAAAAATTTAAAAATTAGTTGGATGTAGTGGCACACACTTGTAGTCTGGGTACCGGGGAGGCTGAAGGGGGGGCATGGCCGAAGCCCAAGTGTTCAGGGCTGCAGTGAGCTGTGATTGTGCCACTGTAGTCTAGCCTGGGTAACAGAGTGAGATGCAAAGAAAAGGAAGAGAAGAAAGAAGAGGGGAGGGGAGGGGAGGAGAGGGGAGAAATGGGGAGGGGAGGAGAGGGGAGAAATGGGGAGGGGAGGAGAGAGAGGAGAGGATGGAAGGAAAGAGGGGAGGGAGAAAGGGAGAAAAGAAAAGAAAGGAAAGAAGGAAAGGAAGGAAGGAATGGAGAGAAAGGAAAGAAAAGGAAGAAATAATGAGAGGGAAAGAGAGAGAGGAAGATGAGAAAAAGAGAAAATCTGTCCGCAGTACTCCTGACAGGGTGGGAATATTGCCACTGTTCACAGGAAGCAGCAGAGGCAGAGAAAGGTCAGTGAATACGCTCAAGGTCACGTAGCTAGTGGCTGTCAGGGCCAGGGTTCATGCATGCGCAAATCTGGGGAGCCACAGAGCCGATACATGGGAACAAGGGGTTACAGAAATTAAGGGCTGGGGGATTTTAGGGGAAGGGGAGGTAGCATCACTGACTATGAGAGAGTGGAGGGAGGAAAGCAAGCCAAGCAAAGGCAGTCTTGCCACACAGATGAAAATCTCTTAGGGAATCTCAGAGCTACCCTCAGAAAGAACAGAGGCCTGTGGTAGATGTTTCTCTGTCTGGCCTTTAAAAAGGTCAGGCTACCTGGATGTTGTGGTTCGTGCCTGTAGTCCCAGCTACTCAGGAGGCTAAGGCAAGAGAATCACTTAAGCCCAAGAGTTTGAGGTTGCTGTGAGCAGTGACGCCACTGCACTCTACTGGGAGGGCAATGAAGTGAGACTCTGTCTCTAAAAAATAAAAATAAAGGGCGGCGCCTGCGGCTCAGTGAGTAGAGCACTGGCCCCTTATACTGAGAGTAGTGGGTTCAAACCCAGCCGCAGCCAAAATGCCACAAAAAATAGCAGGGAGTTGTATTGCAGGAGGCACATGTGGTCCCAGCTACTCAGGAGGCTAAGGCAAGAGAATCACTTAAGCCCAAGAGCTGGAGGTTGCTGTGAGCTGTGATGCCATGGCACTCTACCGAGGGTGACAAAGTGAAACTCTGTCTCCAAAAAAAAAAAAAAACTAAAAAATAATAAATAAATAAATAAAAATAAAAAGGTCAGGCTTTAAACCAAGCATTGTGGCCCACACCTGTAGTCCCAGTTAGGTGGGAGGATTGCTTGATGTGAGGAACTAAGGCTGTAGTGTGCTGAGGTCACACCTAGGAATAGACACTGCACTCCAGCCTGAGCAGTATAGTGAGACCCCACCTCTAAAAAAAGTAAAATAAACAAGGGCAGCACCTGTGGCTCAAGGAGTAGGGTCCATCCCCATATACTGGAGATGGCCGGTTCAAACCCGGCCCCGGCCAAAAACTGCAAAAATAATAATAATAATAAACAAACAAATAAATATATAGGCCGGGCACTGTGGCTCATGCCGTAATCCCAGCACTGTGGGAGGCCGAGGCAGGTGGATTGCTTGAGGTCACAAGTTTGAGACCAGCCTGAGCCACAGCAAGACCCTGTCTAAAAATAGCCAGGCGTTGTGGCAGGCGCCTGTAGTCCCAGCTACTCGGGAGGCTGAGGCAAGAGAATTGCTTAAACCCAAGAGTTTAAGGTTGCTGTGAGCTGTGACATCACAGCAGTCGACTGAGGGCAACAAAGTGAGACTCTGTCTCAAAAAATATATAAATTAAATAAATTAATTAAAAGTGAGAGAGAGCTGGAGTTCCGGCTTCCAGCTCGGAACTTTGGTACTGTCAGCAACCAAAGAGTGAATTAAATATAGATGATATTGAGAAAGGCAAGAAGATTTTTGTTCAGAAGTGTGCCCAGTGCCATACTGTGGAAAAAGGAGGCAAGCACAAGACTGGGCCAAATCTCCATGGTCTCTTTGGGAGGAAGACAGGTCAGGCTGCTGGCTTCTCTTATACAGACGCCAATAAGAACAAAGGCATAACCTGGGGAGAGGATACACTGGTGGAGCATTTGGAGAACCCCAAGAAGTACATCCCTGGAACAAAAATGATCTTTGCTGGCATTAAGAAGAAGGGAGAAGGCTCAGCGCCTGTGGCTCAAGTGGCTAAGGTGCCAGCCACATACACCTAAGGTGGTGGGTTCGAATCCAGCCCGGACCCACCAAACAAC
>NW_003852676.1:457460-459292 GCF_000181295.1 Otolemur garnettii
GAGGCAGGAGACTCGCTTGAGCCCAGGAGTTGGAGGTTGCAGTGAGCTGTGATGCCACGGCACTCTACCCAGGGGGACAGCTTGAGGCTCTGTCTCTAAAAAATAAAATGTGTGATCATAACATAATTAAAAACAAAAATCACAGTTCACAATTTTTTGACTGACTAATGACAAAATTTGTACAATAGTCCTCAATGTTGTGCGGTAATTTACCAGTCATGGTACTAGATTGTGTTTACTTTATCCTCTAGGACAGTTTAAACTGGAATAACACTTGACTAATTCAAAATTAACTAGTTTCTTTGGCCAGAATGAGAAGTGCAGCATGTATGCCAGGCATGGATAGAATACTTGAAGTCACAGCTTTGTGATGTGTAACACCATGTAATTACACACTAAATCATTTTGCACACACCCATGCCATACGTGTTTAAATACTGCACTTGATCTTAGCCAAAAGGCCAAGAAGTGATGCCGTACACATTTAGAGTACTCTTTGGAATTTTATGGAGATGGTGAGCCTGAACTATGCCATAAAGAAGGGCAGGGGAAATAAAGGGGAGAGTTGTGGCTTTGTGGGATAGTAAGGAGATTGGGAAGAGGGCCTCATTCATGATTTCAAAAGTAATAAGAATAATTAAATGAGCCTTTAATGTCTGGCAAAAAAAAAAAAAAAAGTGCCAGTCATTCTCCTTTTCCGATTCTCCGATTAACTCCTAGGAGTTAATCGGTCCTAGATGGGCCTCTTTGCACCCACTGTTTACTCCTCTTCACTAACATAGAATCTACAGGTGTAAATCTCCCCAAGAGAGCGTGTTGGGGCTATTCTCTTACTTGCAGCCCTTTTGAATGGCTCTCTCAAAATACATTTTGAAGCGAATTATTCTGGTTTCCTTCCATAATAAGAAATGTGTAGTTCAGTCCTCATCCCAATTCCTGGCTCGCAGCTCTTAAGTGGTAAGTGTCTTTGGGGCAATTCCACTGATTGACAGGTGGCTGGGGGCTGTGGACAGCTTCAAATGGTGCTGGTTGCCAGGGAAACCAATATCACACTTAGAGGGGTAGAACTTTCAGCCAAATCCCCCCATCTCCAGGTTGGGGAAAGGGGCCGAAGATGGAGTTGGCGGTCAGTGGGTGATAATGTGATCAATCTGGCCTATGTAATGAAAACCTAAACAGGATGGGTTGGGAGCACTTGTCGGTTGTTGGCTGTCTGGAGGTGGTGTGCCCAAGAGAGCAGGGAAGCTCCAGGCCACCCCAATACATACAACCCAGATGTTTCTCTTTCGTTAGCTGTCCTTGAGCTGAATCCTTTTATGTTAATCCTTTATGTTTATGGCAAATGTAACTAAGTGTTTCACTGAGTTCTGTGAGCTATTCTGGCAGATTATCAAACCTGAGAAGGAGGAGCCTCCAATTAGTAGCCTAACGCAGACAGAAATTGGGCTCAACCTGGACATCTACTACCTGTGATTGGCGTCTGAAGTGGGGACAGTCTTGTGGGCCTAAGCCCTTCGTTTGTGGGGTCTGCCTAACTCTGGTTAGTGTTAGAATTGAATTGAACTGTGGGACACTGGCTGGCTTTGGAGATTCAGGTCAGAGGAAGAAAAGAGTCCGCACATTTGGTCACAGAAGTATTTGTTGTGTGTTGAGTTTGAGTATAGTGAGAACAGTTTGCTTTCCCATTCAACTGGGGACCACAGGAAACGGATGCCAACCTAAATAACAGACAGGGAGGCTCTCTACAAGAAAATGATGTTGGGGCTCGGCGCCTGTGGCTCAAGTGGCTAAGGCGCCAGCCATATACACCTAAGGTGGTGGGTTCAAATCCA
>NW_003852676.1:460703-462196 GCF_000181295.1 Otolemur garnettii
AAAAAAAAAAATACTCTGTCTGTGTGTGTGTGTATAGATTTCAATGACCTTTGTGCATGGTAGTGTTTTTTGTGGTCTTTTGTGATACTTCTTGTTATCTGGCACTCATGCATGAGAACCCTCCCTCTTTCAGCAGATGGAGGATGAAAAAAAAAATAAAAAAATGAACTATTTAGGAGGCTGAGGCAAGAGAATCTCTTGAGCCCAAGAGTTTGAGGTTGCTATGAGCTGTGACGCCATGGCACTCTACCAAGGGTGACATAGTGAGACTCTGTCTCAAAAAAAAAAAAAAAATTCTGTCCAGGACAGAAGAATCTTCCAGGTAGCACACCAACAGAACAAGAAACTCCAGTGACGCCAGCTTCAATGATGGTGCCATTCAGATAGGCAGAGGGTCATGGCACATCGAACCGCAGCTTCCAGGGGTTTTGAAAAAGGAGCCTTTGGGGGCCCAGGCTACCTGGCATTTTGATGCTGTCAGTGTGAGTTCCATAATGGTGTTGGGAGGTAGGTTAAGCACTCACCGAAGCGAATCCAGGATTCGGGCTGTGGTTGTTTGGTCGCTAGCAGTCTTATTCCATATTGAAATAATGTTCTGAAAGCGGACAGAGACCACAGCCCCACAGATCTCCTCTCCCACCATGAACTGTTTTCCCAACATGGCCAAGATGAGATTCTCCTAGCAACGGGAGGCCAAGCTCTTTCGCAACCGAACAATCCATTTGCTACCATTTTTATTTGCATCATCCTCCCACATGGGTTTAATTCCTTCTTTGAAGAGATGGAAGTCACTGTGGCCTGTTAGGTCCCTGGTACGTACCATGTGGCTATAAAACTCCAGAGCTGCTCCACGGAGGCAAAGGTACCAATCTGTTTGATATTCTGTTTGTAGCTTTGTGAGCTAGTAGGACAGCCGGGGCGGGGGTGGGGTGGGGGGGTGGGGGGTTCTCCTGGAGTAGCAGAAAGTTGTTGTTGTACTGCAGGGGGTGCTCTGCTGGTCCAGGGAGAACAGCCTTCCTTTTGCTGCTGTTCTGATTCTTGTCTTGTTTTGTTTTTCCTTCTCATCATCTTTCTGTGCTGTTTTCTTCATTCTGATCATGGTCCCCACTGTCATCATCTTTCAAGGTATGGAACTGTTGTTCATCCTCTCACCGTTGGTGTCGCCACTCATAGTTTCATATTTTTGTAAAAAAAAAAAGTTTATTTTTTGGAGACAGGGTCTGGCTCTGCTGTCCAGGCAGGAATACAATGGTGTGATCATAGCTCACTGCAGCCTTGAACTCCTAACCTCAGGTGATCCTTCTGCCTCAGATCCCGAAGTGTTGGGATGACATGTGTGAGCCACCACATGCAGGTTAATGTTTTGAACCCTGGCTATAAATAAATGATATGCTGGTTTGTTTTTTTTTTTTTGAGACAGAGCCTCAAGCTATCCCCCTGGGTAGAGTGCCATGGCATCACAGCTCACAGCAACCTCCAACTCCTGGGCTCAA
>NW_003852676.1:462372-474249 GCF_000181295.1 Otolemur garnettii
GGATTCGAACCCACCACCTTAGGTGTATGTGGCTGGCGCCTTAGCCGCTTGAGCCACAGGTGCCAAGCCGATATGCTGTGTTTATAGGAAATCCCTGAGGCAGTTCAGAGTTTTAGAAAGATCTGGAGGAAGGAAAAACAAACCTGTTGAGAAAACCACCCTGGGGAGGAACTAATCTTAAATTCTCACCAAGCCTTGCCTGTCACAGCAGCCAGGGGATGAAAGGGGACAAGGGTGAGGGAGAGGTATCAACGTCACAGGTGCCAGCGCTGGAGCTACTGTTGGTCAGGCCACTCGGGGCCTTGGTCTACCAGCCAGAGCCAGGCTGGCCTGGACACAGAGGGAATGGGCAGCCAGAGGTGGGACCTCCTGGGAGCTTGATGGAGAAGGAGGAAACCCAGGGGCCATTGCTGGAGGGCCTGGAAGGGTCTGCAAGGTGTGTTCCTGCATCTTTTCCTGCTTTCTAAAAGGTACGAGTGAGAGATTTGTGCTAATGGGCAGAGGTAGTGGGTTCCAAGCAGGGAAGGGACACCCATGCAGGGTCCTCACCTGGCTGGTGACTGGAGTTAGGAGCCTCAGGGTGACGTGAATCAGAAGAGACTGGCCATGGACGATGAGGCCATGTGGAATGTGTCTGTCCCAAGGGCTCACTGATGTAGCCTCAGCTGGGGAAGGCTGACAGCCCCCTCCCCTCCTGTGGTCAGTAGACACCCTGGCCTCCCTCTAACAGGGTCATGGAACAGAAGTGGGTTCCATGTTGAAGGGTCAGGTCAAGGGTCAGAAGCGAATGCATAAGTCAGCTCAGGCAGCTGTGACAAAATCCTCAGCCTGGTCTGGATAACGGACAGCTACTCTGTCACAGTCGTAGAGGCCAGAAGGGGCCATCAGGGTGGTTTCTCCGGAGGCCCCTCTTCCTGGCTGGTAGACGCCTCCATCTTATTGCGTCCTTACGTGGCCTTTTTTCTGTGCACATGCAGGGAGTGAGCCCTCTGGTGTCTGTTCTTATAAGGACACCAGTCCTTTTAAATCTGGCCCTGCTCTTGTGACCTCAACCTGAACTGCCTCTTTAAGGACCCCCTGTCCAACTACAGTCATGGGGCTGAGCTGGAGGGACAGGGTTAGGGGGGCTCGGGCTTCAAAGTAGGAATTTTGGGGGGACACAGTTCAGTCATAATAGCCATGCGTTTCTTTTCAGATAGAGCCTGGAAAGTGCCAAGGTGGCCAGGAAGGACTGCGGACAGAGGATGGGAATGAGCAATACCAGCTGGGCAGCAGAGACTGGCCATGACCCCAGCGTGGGTTGCCCAGGGGGTGGTCTGGCTGGTGTCACCAGGCACCAGCCTGCTGCGGTAGACAGGGCTCCTGTGGCCTGTACCCCTGAATGGGAGCCTGGGAACCTTTTCCTGACTCTTATGGATGAAAGAGCCCTGCTTGGAAAATGCAGTTCCGGAGCATCTGTCTGATGGAGAACATGAACAAAGATCATGGATCCTGAGGCGGTGCCCGTAGCTCAGTGGTAGGGTGCTGGCCACGTATACGGAGGCTTAAAACAACGACAACTGCAACAAAAAAACAGCTGGGGGCTCGGCGCCTATGGCTCAAGTGGCTAAGGTGCCAGCCACATACACCTAAGGTGGTGGGTTCAAATCCAGCCCAGGCCTGCCAAATAACAATGATAGCTACAACCAAAAAATAGCTGGGCGTTGTGGCAGGCACCTGTGGTCCCAGCTACTTGGGAGGCTGAGGCAAGAGACTCGCTTGAGCCCAGGAGTTGGAGGTTGCTCTGAGCTGTGATGCCACAGCATTCAACCCAGGGGACAGCTTGAGGCTCTGTCTCTAAAAAAATAAATAACAAAATAAAAAAACAGCCAGGCATTGTAGTGGGCACCTGTAGTCCCAGCTACTTGAGAGGCTGAGACAAGAGAATCGCTTATGCCCAAGAGTTTGAGGTTGCTGTGAGCTGTGATGCCACAGCATTCTACAGGGCGACATAGTAAGACTCTGTCTCAAAAAAGAAAAAACCAAAACCACAACAATAACAAAAAGATCACAGATCCCTCAGCTTGTTCCAAATACCTTTCCCCCCCCACCAAGCCTCAGGCCATCTTGGTGCCTTCTCTTCTGGTGGCTTCTCAGCTCACAGCTATTGGGAACCTGAATTTGTTTTGGCCCCACACCTTGGTTCCCCAGCTTTGATGCTTCAATGTTACATTCTCACTGCACCTGGCTCCAGTACTGACAGTGACTGGAAACTATTTAAAGGGAGGGTTTCTGGGCAAACCCTGCCCCATCTGTCCATAGGAGGGAAACGGCAAAATAGTGTGTGGACTGAGCCCTCAGAAGGGCTGGGTCCCCCTGTTCTAGTTAGAGAACTGGCCACAGAAGCCCTGAGATAGCCTTCCCTGGAATGCATGGCCATGGACATCCAGCCAGGCTGCCCAGTCCACGGCACTTGGCATCACCTTGTTTGGGAGCTCTCAGAAAAGCACCCTTGCCTGCCCATAGCAGCTGGTCTTTCCAATCTGGCCACATTTGAGAGACGCACTGGGGCCCTGACACTCAGGAATCCATTTCCTTGTTTGGCTATCTCATCACAGCCTCAGCTGGCCTTTCTGTACTGTGAGAATTGGGGTGCCGCAGAGCTCTGCTGGGCAGCCATGTCTCTCTCCAGTTAGACACCCGGGGTCTGACCCCTCACCCAGGAGTGCTCTGTAATCCTGTTTGCTGACTGATGGCAGCCACTCCATTTGGGCCAACAAACAGCACCTGTCACCCCTCATGTTTTCTTTTTATCTTTCCAAAAGCTATTTGCAAGAGCCTGGCATGATTAGCCCATGTAAACGTTTCTTTTTAGAAGTAATCAGGGAGTTCTTTTTTTTTTTTTTGGAGACAAGAGTTTTACTACATCACCCTCAGTAGAGCGCTATAGCATCATAGCTCATAGCAACCTCCAACTCTAAGGCTTAAGTGATTCTCTTGCCTCAGTGTCCTGAGTAGCTGGTACTACAGGCGCTCACCACAACGCCTGGCTATTTTTTGTTGCAGTTGCCACTGCTGTTTTAGCTGGGTTTGAACCCGCCACTCTCAGTATGTGGGGCTGGCACCCTACCCCCTAAGCCACAGGCACTGCCCATCAGGGTGTTCTTTTTGTGGGGTGGGTGTATAAGTCCTTCTGAGATTTCTATATGAAATCCTGCCTTCCCTTTATTCAGATAGAGTGTCATGCCAGGGGGCTGGGGCTGGGGTGCTGAGCATGAGCATAGAGGTCCAGGCTGGATTGATGGGCAAGGTCTGGCCGCATCTCATGCAGCATAAAGGGACCAAGCTTGGGGCAAGAGGGTGTCAAGACACCTGGATCTCAGCCTCTGCTCCTGGATCAAGCTGGGCACCGAGTGCATCAAGGCTGCTTTGGGTACCCTGGTTTCCCCACTTATCAAGTAAAGGGATTGAATTAGGAGGCCCCACCAAGGTGTGAAGATCTCAGATTTGGGCAGCAGTGAATTGTCCTGCTCCCTGGGCTGTGCTGGGGGCCACACCCACTGTCAGTTCTTGCTTGGAAAATCTGGTGAGCCAACTGCAGCAGGTCTCCATGCCCAGGAAGGCAGTGGGGAAGAGTGCTGTCACCTTTCAGGGCTGGACGCTCTGAGTGGGGCAGCGGCAGCCCTTTCCCTGTCAGCAGACATCAGTCTGGGCTAACAGTGTATCATCCACGCAGGTTCTCCAGCAAAGGCAGGACCCACTGCAAACCCTGTGTGGGGGCTGTGAGGCCTTCAGGGGACCTAAGGATGGAGGCACACTCCCTCCCCACCCCTCGGAGTCCTAGGTCAGCTTTGGGCCAGTGAAGTGAGAACCTGAGCTCAGGGCTGCTATCCCCGGTCCTGTCTCTCCCCAGACACCTCCACAGCCTCCCTCTGTCAAGGAACTGGCCATGGCTACAGCATCCTCCATGGGCAGGCTGCAGGTAGGAAACCATGTGACCAGCCCTCCCCGCCCCCCACAGAGAGCTGACCAGGTGGCTGATGAGGGGAACCACCTCCTGGGAATTCAAGAAAGACCTGGGACTCATCCATCCTTCGGCCACCTCAATGGGTAAACTGCAGTCCTTATTAGGTGAGCCTTGCTCCCCTGGGGGTGGGGGACTCAGGGTAATGACTGACACAGGCATGGCTGAAGGCCGAGTGGACGTGGCCTGGCTGTCCCTAAGCTGCACTCATCAAGGTAGGACCCGGGTTGCACGTCTGTCCCCTGTGAGCTGGGCGGACTTCTGAGGGCAAGGCTGGAGTGGCTCAGAAAGTCCACATCCCATCCACTGAGTAGGAAGCAGCACCAGGCTCAGGTCTGAGCAGAAACAGCCAAGACCAAAGGGCTTGTAAGAGCCAGACCCCAGGCTGGAGCCCTCCCTGCCCCTGGGCCCAGCATGGCAAAGGAACACTGGCTGGCCAGCTCTATCTGCCATCTGTCCCTCCTCTCACCTAAGGCTGTGGTCCCTGCCCACACCAGACTGTGCTGAGCTCTGTGGAGCTGCTGCTGCTGCACCGGGTCCTAATGCTGAAGCTGGTGTTTCAGCAAGGCCTGTCACTGTGCACCTCAACCCCACCCCACCAGCTCAGAGCTGTTTCCCAGTGATCACCATGTTGGTTTTTCTTTTTAATCTAGAAATCACCACTAATGCACGTAGTCTCAGGTAACTTTAATGAAACTGTCAGCAGTCTTTCCCCTTGGCTATACGTAGACAGTTGAGCTCCAAAGCAGGACCACAGCTGCTAAGAGCCCAGCCACCCACTGCCAGAAGGCGGGGCTACCTCCAAGCAGAGACCACAGCTTGCTGCTTAAACCAGGGGCCCCGGCAGAAAAACACCACTTCCACTGGCACAGTCCGGCAACCGCACCTCCCGGGAGCTCACACTGGGTGCTAGGCTCTTGCCTACTTTGCCAACCCACGAGCCTGTGAGGTGGGAGATGGGGTGACGGCAGCCCCAGATCCAAAGCAACCATCATCACTGTGGCCTGGTGGCAGAGGGGCACTTTTACAACTACACAGAAAAGAGCAGTCATTCCGTCATTACACAGCACACATCCTACATAAATAAAAAGAAAAGGGGGGAAGGTGGTCAGGGAGGGAAGGAAAATTGGCACAGACATGATATATTGCTTTTCCAGTTTCAAGGCGACCGATGCAAACTGTGAGACACTGGAGGAGGCAGAAACAAGGGGAGGATTTGGCTTTTCTAAGCAAAATGTGTCCCCCTTGCAGGGTAGGAGGGCTGCTGAGATGGACGGAGAAGGGAAGCCGGGCCAGAGGAGCCCCCTGGGCCCAGACACATGCAGAGGCCAAAGACTCCCATCTGTCCGCCCAGGGAGGGAGGCACTACTTTAAAATGGTGCCTCTGCTCTCATACAACCAAATCAATACCACATACAGATGTAAAACCTTCAAGTGCCTTTGTTTTCTGCTCCCCACCTCGGTAGGTCCATGAGCAGAGGGGAGAGTGGGGGGCGTGTGGCCCTTAGCTGTCAGGCTGCCATGGGCTCCCTGGAGCTGCCCCCAGATACAAGCGTGAACCCTCAACACCTCCAACTCGGGAAGGATCGATGGACACCGGGGACTGGTGCCATCACCAGAAAATCCACACGTGTTTTCCTGAGTGTAGCAACGCGTCCCTTCTCTGGTCAGCTGCGTCATCTCTTCCTGCAAGGCCAGCATAGAAACTCTGCCTATTTCCTTTCTCCCTGCCCTCCCCTCCTCTTTAAAAAGGGATGCAAAGTTCCTAAGTTTGTTTCTTCAAAATACTGTACTTGGCAGCCTCCATGGTTCTTTTATAGAAGCTGGGTGATCAGGAGGGTGTGCAGAGAGGACAGGGGGCAGAGAGTGAGGGTGGCAGCAGGCCTGTTGGGATGAGAGCCCCTGAAACCCTGTGCCTGGCCTGTTCTACACACCCCCTGCCCCCACATTCCCCATGCTCCAGAGACTTCAGAAACAACTCCTGGAGAAAACAGAGTTGGCCCACACAGGAAGACGAAATGCTACTGGGACACCGGCTGTCCACTGAGTACATTCTAATATCTTATTAGGTATCTGAATCTGTTAGGAAAAAAATTAGAAACTATGTATATAAAACTTAAAAATATTCAAGTATCAAAAGGCTATTTCAGATCAAATTTTTTTAAAACAAGCTGTCAGCAAACTGCCGCTGCCAAAAGAGGAAACTTCTTACAAAAGTGAGGTGAGTCTGTTCGTAGGAGAGAGAAGGAATGGAGGGACTGTGGGGCTCGCCTAGGGGCCAGGCAGAGAGAAGCCAGAGAACTCAGGGCCTTTTTAAGCCAAAAAGGAGAGTCTGGGCCAGCGGGCAAACGGGTCAGTCGATACCATCACTCTCCCTGGAGAAAATACCATAAAGTGCGCGGCCCAGGCCTCCCTCCCCCTGGTGTCCGGTCCCTGGACATTTCCAGGCTCCACACGGCGCTGCCTCCCCCAGGAGGTGTTGCCTCCCCGGAGCGTACACACAGCAGAAATAAAGCAACAGCAAAGAGCCAGAAGCAGACCCATTTCTGCACAGAAATCCTTCTGGAAAGACAAAGGAGAAAGCAGTGAATGGAGTCAAAACGCTACCGTGTCTACTTAGCTTCTCAAGCCCTATTAAAACCGGAGTCGGATTTCTGAGTCTGGGGAGTGGGAAGGCCCCCACCCACACAGGGACAGGGCCGTGGCCCCCACGGTATGAAGCAGCAGCAGCGTTTATTCAAGACACAACAGTGAGGGAATCTGGTCGTGTTCCCTTCTCCCCGTAGAGGGTGCATCTTGACAAGTGATCCAGTAGAAATCTTTTAAACTCTGATAAGTTAAGTTCATAAAAATCACTCTTAACCCGCGCCCAGGGGCGGGGCCTGCACGCTGAGACGCACTGGGGCGCCCTCTGGTGGCAGTGGGGGAAAACCACAGTCCCAGGCCAGCCCTGGCCCTGCCCAGGCACACCTGGCCTTCTGCTTGGGGTAGCTGTCTCTTGGCAGGCGCCCAGACTCTTGGGGTGACCCAGTAACACTTCAAGAAGGTTCGGTTCCCGCTCTGTATGTATGGCCCATTTAGCCAGAGGTTTCCAGGCTGTTCTGCCGGACTCTTGGAGATGGAGTTGGGGCCTTTAGACTTCAGTGGAGAACAAGATGCTCTGTCTCTTGCTGTCCGGGGCAGGGATGGCCTCTAGTTGCAGGAAATACAGCAGCACCTGGACCTGCCCGGGAGGAGGAAAATGGCTCAGAAGGGTGTTGACAGCTGCAGGTGTGTGGGTCTTCTTGGTCCAAGTGCCTAAGTCCAGCTCAGGGTGCTGAGGGTCCCTGCTGGTGACCTGAGCCCAACAAGAGAACCTGGAGGGGTTGCTGGGGTGAGGTCCCAATCAGGCAGGACTTGGGCTGTTTTACAGCTCAGGGCCAGGTGCTCCAGCAGGACCACCTGGTGGCCTGGGTCCTCCCTGCCCCTACCAGCCACATGGGTCTAGGAAAGTCCCTGTCTCTGAACCTTGGCCAATGCCATGTACAAGGTGGGTGGTAAGACTGACAGGGCTTGGGGTGGGTCAGTGTAAATGTGGGTGGTAAGACTGACAGGGCTCGGGGCAGGTCAGTGTAGCATGGGCTAGAGCCTATCCCCCCATACCTGGGACATGACCTCCAGGGACCAGCTGTCGGTCATGGTGATGGGCTGGCTGGGGTTGGCAGGGAGCTTGCTCTCCTTCTCCGAGGGGCGCAGCAACGTGGGGCCGAAGACCGTGGCCAAATTGTGCAGGGACATCTTGTTCACTGCCTCCTTTTCTGCCACTCTGCAGAGGCCATAACAGAGGGTGCTATTTCAATACCAACTCCAGGATAAAGGCAGAGGTATCAGGCCACCCTGGAGTCCTCAGGATATGTGGTGGCAGGTTATATAGCACAGCCTCCCAGGGAGGGAGGACCTTGACCCTGGCTGTGTGGAAAGCAGACTGCACCCTAGGTTCTTCTGAGTCTGAGGGACCTAGGACAAGGAATACTTGAGTTTCTTTTTGAGCCATGACATGGGGTGGGGGCAGGATGGGAGGCCAGGTGCACTGCTGGCCATAGTGAAGCACCCTGCTATTTGTGTAAGACCATGGTGTGTGTGGGGGGTGGCAGAAGGGGGATAGATGGGCATGGCAAAAGTGCTGATCCCCAGAGGGGGTAATTACAGATGGGGTATGCAGAAAAGGCCCTGGGTGCTAGGCAGTCTGGCTGGGGCCAATGAGACACTGCTACTGGGGGTTCTGGAGCCTCAGGCCCCTGCAGAGGAACTGGGGCTACCTTTTCAGGTGGTCCAGAAGGAAGAGGAAGGTGAGCAGGTTGGCCTCTGGCAGAGACAGCAGCAGGTTGAGCATGCAGCTCTCCTTTGCAACAGGGTCTGAAAGGGCTGCAGAGGGTGGAGGTGTGTGACTTCCAGAGCCACGATAGCAGGCTGAAGACCTCCCACAGGCAGCCGCAGAGAGCTCCTGGCACCACTGCACAAGCCAGTCCAGGCTCGTCATTGTCCTTGTTCACACAGCAGTGCTGGCCCCCCACAGGGACCTCGTGATGGGGACCTGAGCAGACTGAGAACTTCCTGAACATCTCTGCTCTCGCTCAGAGGGGTCAGTGGCACCAGGGACCAGCAGCAGGAAGGGCTGTACGGGGGATGCTCATGGGTAGACCTGCCCTTGGGGCTGACTCAGCCACTTCCTCTGACCTCTGACCACTCAGAAGAGCCCAAGGCAGGAAAAGGCCTGTTTGGAACTAAGCAGGTGGGATGAGAAGGTTGGGTGGCACCGGCCCCACTGCATCCCCAGATGCCCCTCATTGCCCTGTACAAGCTGGGGCACATGCCGGCTGGGGAGATGGGGTCTGCGGCCTGAGCCCTGGGAGGCAGACACGCCTCCTATGCCAGCACACCTTGGGACATCACCCTCCAGGCTGACTCAGGGTCGGGCTAAGTGTGAACCTGCACTTGATGGGGCCAGGACCTGGGGTTAGAGTCACAGGCGTCACCCTCTTGACTTATTTGTGGGATGGGGACAGTCCTCTGGGGAGGGTCAAGGCCTCACAGACAGGCTTGCTTCCCATCCCCATGGCCCTGCAGACAGCTTTCTGGGGCTGGGTTGAAATGCAGACCATGGTGGAGGGGCGTGGCTTGGGCTCTTGCACCCTGCCTTTGACAATAGCCGCCAAGGACAGCAGTAGACTGGAGAGTGGAGAGGTGGGGATGCTCACCAATGCCCTCGGCGAAGTTGGGGTAGAACTCGTCTGTGAAGAGGGGCTCAGGCAGCTCTCGGAAGTAGAGCTTCAGTGTGCCGGCGATGGCGTTCACGTCCATTTCGCTCATCATCACCGACACGTCCTTGTTATCTGGGAAAAGCATGGAAATGGATCCTGAGCCCGGGTGTCTGCAGTCTCTGCCTTGGCTGTGGGTCCCCCCCCACCCCCGCTTTGAGCAGCTCATCTTACTCCTCCTCCTAAGCAACCCTGTGCAGTTCTGCACCTGCGCAGGGCCGACAGGGAGGCCTGTGCCCCTCTCCTCTGGTAGTTAGGAGCACCCTGGCAGCAAAGCTGGATGTGCTGGCCAGGGGGTGTCCAGTGGAGCAGGACACAGCGCCTGGCAGGGAACCGGGTGGTTCTGCCCTGTATATAGCAACTGTTCTGGTGCCAGAGTCTTCTGAGAGCAGGAAGGCACTGGGACTAGCTGATCTGTTTTAGTGATTAAACTGGTACCTTCTTTTGGGTTTAGGTGGTTATTGGACCCTCTGTGCCACAGGCTGGGTCCACTCTGGTTGCCCAGAGGGAGCAAAAACTACAGCAGGGCCCATCCAGGGGTTCTGACCAGAGTGAGTGGTGTGTGCCCTGTAGAAGGAAGGGTCTGTGGGCACAAAGTTCTGTTCCTACCACCTGTCACTCTGAGGCTGATGCTGGGCAAGAACCCTCTGGTGTCTTCAAGCCTCCCCTGGCATTTGGGGCAGTTCTGCCTCCTTCCCAGCATGAGGGTTACTGAGATGAGGTAGAGATGCGATGCTGCTGGCAGGAGCTGGGTTACATCAGTGCCCTTTCCACACCACATTCTCAAGCTGGCCAGTAGTGAGACTGCACTGACCCTTGAACCTGGCATCTCCTGTCCATTCCTAAGATAGGCAGGCCAAGGCCCCAGGGAAGTCCCTGGTCCAGCCGAGCTAGCGGCTCTCGTGGCTGGGATAGTGTAAGGCCTGGCTTCTGCAGAAGCTCCTCCCACAACTCTTGTCTTCTCATCTTTCCAAATAATAAAACAGCAGGGCTGGGCATGGTGGCTCACGCCTGTAATCCCAGCACTGTGGGAGGCTGAGGCAGATGGATTGCCTGAGCTCACAGGTTCAAGACACCCCATCTCTAAAAGCGGGTGTTGTGGTAGTGCTTGTAGTCCCAGCTACTTGGGAGGCTGAGGCAGGAGAATTGCTTGAGCCCAAGAGTCTGAGATTGCTGTGAGCTCCTGATGCCATGCTACTCTACCAAGGGTGACAAAGTGAAACTCTGCCTCAAAAAAAAAAAAAAAAAAAAAGGCTCAGCACTGGTAGCACAGTGGTTGTGGCACCATCCACATGCACTGGGGCTGGCAGTTTTGAACCGAGCCTGAGCCTGCTATACAACAATGACAACTGACACAAACAAACAAAATAGCCAGGCATTGTGGGGAGCGCTTGTAGTTCCAGCTACTTGGGGGGCTGAGGCAAAAGAATCGCTTGAGCCCAAGAGTTTGAAGTTGCTGTGAGCTGTGATGGCAGAGCACTCTACCGAGGGTGACTCTGTTTCAAAAAACAAAAATTAAAAAAACCAAAACAGTATAGAAAAGGTGCAGAGAAAAACATGACAGGCCTGGACCATGGAAGATGCTCTGAGAGTCTCAGCACAGACACCACCACCCACACCTCCACACTGCCTGGGCTGACACTCACTGACGTCAAAGGCCGCCTTCAACGCCTGGATGTCCGTGGCCACTCCAGACACTCGGTAGATGCCCACCTCCTCCATGCCGCGGCGCTCAATCTCCTCCACACACTGGCGCACGATGTAGGGCACTTTGGATCTCTCTCTCCTGTGGGGGGAGGGAGCATTCTCAGTGTCCTGGCAGCCCTGCCACCTGTCTGCACCTGTGTCCCCTCCCTCCTACGACCTCAAAGTCAGCACTGCATGGAGCCCATCAGGGGCCTATAAGAGGCCTATGTGGCCAGACATCCTGAGAGTCACATGTCATCTTTGGGGGGAGAAGGGCACTGAAAAGATCCCAGGCCTTGGGCTAGTAGGCAGCCATATAGCATCCTGGATGGCAGTCTGATCTCTGAGTTAGGGGGTCAGTCCTGGCCCTGCACTCACTTGCTGTGCAAGAGGCAAATCCCCCGATCACTTCTGCCCTGGCCCCTGAGCACCTCTGCCCCGGCTCCTGTGCAACGCTTGCTGAAGGCATGACACTCAGCTACCTGAGTGCCAGCGCTCAGACTCCTGAGATCTAAATGTCTCCTTCTCTGAGGCTTGATAAGGAATAGTTCCAAGACCTTGGCATAGGACCCTGGAATACAAATACTCTGAAGATAGTGCTGTTTGGGGGCCTCTACTTTAGTTTTGTTTTACAACTGGACTTTGGAACACATCAAAGCTCTTTCCCAAATGCGGCTAATCCTCATGTTTCCACTGACAGTCCTCTCTGTTCAGCCTATAGCTCTCCCAGAGCACTGTGGAGGGGGCTGGGGTGCAGCTGGGGGCAGGGAGTGGTATTTAAATACAAGCAGGTAGGCTCGGCGCCTATAGCTCAACCGGCTAAGGCGCCAGCCACGTACACCTAAGGTGGCGGGTTCGAATCCCCAGCCCGGACCCGCCAAACAACAATGA
>NW_003852676.1:474882-475969 GCF_000181295.1 Otolemur garnettii
TAAGCCCAGGAGTTGGAGGTTGCTGGAGCGACTCCGCTGCACCCTACCAAGGGTGAAAAAGTGAGACTCTGTCTCTACAAAAAAAAAAAAAAAAAGAAAAAAGAAAGAAAACTGCTTTTAGGCAGTTCCTGGAGACGTAGCGGAGCTGGTCCACTGTGCCCAAGAAAGGCAGCAAGGACGTGCCTGAGAGGGTTTCACAGTAAACACAGGAGTAGCTAGGCACACTTAGTGTCCCCCAGGCCTTCTCTCCCCATGCAGTGACTTGCACACATGCCCGCTCTCCTACGGAAACACCTGGAGGGCCAGGTGCCCATGCCCAAGCCCCTCGCCACTCACTCACTTGGTGACCACAGCAATCTTGACCCCGAAGACCCCCGTCTGTTTTCGGGAAGGCATTCTCTTCAAGCTGAACTCCCTGCTGGTGAACTTGACAGACAGTTTCACCTCAATCTGCAGTGGGAAGAAGTGGCACAGCCTTTTTACCCTCCTGGTCCTCATGGCCTGAGGTCCCAGGGGCCCCCAAGGGTCTCGGCTACTCTGTCCACTACCAGGGCTTGAGGGTCAAGGTCCCAGTTTGAGGAGGGAGGAGGTACTGCCCCTCGTAAGAACCAGGAAAGGTCGGGATGGTTTATGGACTGGCCTCTGCAGAATGTCCTACAATCCCTGCTGCTTCTTTCTTCTTCTTATTTTTGTTTTCTGTAGAGACAGTCTCACTTTATCACCCTCGGTAGAGTGCTGTGGCGTCACACAGTTCACAACAACCTCCAACTCCTGGGCTCAAGCGAGTCTCCTGCCTCAGCCTCCCAAGTAGCTGGGACAACAGGCGCCCACCACAACACCTGGCTATGCTTCTTTCTTTCTTTTTAAACTGTATTTATTTTATTTTTTCTTTTTTTGCAGTTTTTGTCCAGGGCTGGGTTTGAACCCGCCCCCTCCGGCATACGGGGCTGGTGCCTTACTCCTTTGAGCCACAGGCACCGTCCCCCCCTCTTTTGTTTTGAGACAGAGCCTCAAGCTGTCACCCTGGGTAAGGTGCCGTGGCATTTCAGCTCACAGTAACCTCCAACTCCTGGGCTCAAGCGAGTCT
>NW_003852676.1:477863-482193 GCF_000181295.1 Otolemur garnettii
GGGCTGGGGATTCGAACCCGCCACCTTAGGTGTACGTGGCTGGCGCCTTAGCCGGTTGAGCTATAGGCGCCAAGCCCGCTTTCTGGGGGATTGTGGACACTAGTTTCTCTTGCCCTAAGTCATGCAGCTAGTGGGGGGGTGTCACAGGAAAGCCCCTCTGTGACCCTCTAACATCCACCCCACAGAGCACTGTCCCAGCAGCTGGTCTGCTGGAAGTTGCTGTTTAGTGTCACCTACATGGCGTGGCTGCTGTAAAACGCCCCTGCCGTCATGGTCAAGCTGCGTGGCTCCAACTGTGGAGGATCTGTCACCCCCTTTTGACGGGTAACCCTTCTACATCAGCGCTGTCTGCATGTGGCCGAGACCACTGGCTGGGCTGGGTGAATAGGCAGCACCTTTGGGGGTCTTGTTAAAAATACAAGCTCCCTGGGTTCCACCTGCAGAGAATTAGACCTGCAGTCTGGGTGGGTTTGTACCCAGATCTGAGATTTGCATAATGCCCCTGACTGGTTCAGCCGATGGTTCATTTTTGCTATTACAGAAGGCACTTCAGAGTCGGGACCACCCCTCATGGTTTCTGCACGTGTGTGTGTGTGTGTGTGTGTGTGTGCGTGCGTGTGTACGCAATGCTGCCAAGCATACTGCCAGGTCTACAGAGAAGCTCAGCATAGACATTACACATTTAACTGCTGCAAGGGACCCAAGAGGACACAGTCACATGGGCCTTTGTCAGGCAAAGCGGCTGGAAGGAGCTTGGGTGCGACACCAAGAAGGCGGCTGCCACTACTGCACAGGTGTGTGCCCCTGGGCTCCTCTCCCTCTGCCTGCTCAGGGTGGAGGCTCGCCATGGGCACTCCCAGGGCCCTTCTCCTATCCCCTTCTAGGTCCTACTGGTTAGTGTCTCCCAAGCATCTGGAATGAGCCAGCAGAACAACACAGAAAAGTAAAGGGTGGCCACTGTCTCCCTCCAGGGGCTCTGTGGTCTCAAGTTCTCATTCTGTGTCTGGCCCAGGAGATTTTTAGAAGCCACACATTGGGCTTTTGGGGCCCCCACCCTAAGAAGCAGAGTTTGTGAGTGGGCACTAGTCAGGCACAAACCACTCAGGAAAGCACAATTCCCCCCCAACAAGGAGCTCTAGGCAGAGGCAAGAGAGAATGACACGGCCCCTCCTGGCTCTGACCAGACCAGGCGTGAAGGGGAAGGGGTATGTACCTGCGACCCAGCATCCCCAACTTCCATGTCCCCGCTGCCCAAGGAAGGGGATAGAGCGTGCTTCCTCCTTCTCCCAAGGAAAGAGAGTGTAACACCACCGCTGTGAACCTTAGACAAGGGAAACCCCGGAGCAGATTAAGCAAGACACATGCTTCCTTTTCCCTCCTAAGAATGGCAACCACAGGGCGCCTCCTCCCTTAAAATCCAGAACTAGCAAAAGTAGCCAATGAGCAGCTGTGCAGCGGGTGGTGGAGGGACAGAAAAAGAAGCCGTTAGAGATGTCAGGTGACAGGACCCCTCCACCCTCCACCAGCCCGCTCTGGAAACCCATGTGCTGGCCCACCTTGCCCTTGCCCACCAGGTTTCGGATGTGAGTCCACAGGGTGGTGCCACGAGCACACAGGTGCTTTTTGGCTGAGGCTACCTGGCTCCGGCACGCCCGGCAGGGATGGAAGTAGCGAAGCAGGCCCTGCATGGCAGCCCGGGGTGACTCTCGCATGCTGGGTGAGAGGCCAGGCAGAGGCTGACTGGGAGCACGCAGCCTCGTCTGCCTTTAACCAGGCTGTGATGGAAGCTCCGCCCCACGGTGTGGCTGGCCAAGGCCAAAGCCTCCCACCACCCCGGGTTCCAATTTCTTGTCTGTGTATGGGAAACCTCCCACCCCCGAGCCTGTTCGTTACGGGAATTCCAATGTGTCTGTCTCCTCTAAAGCCCCCCAAAACCGAACTTCCTTGAGTGGCTGGTTTCCTGTGGCCCAAGTTTGGAAATGCTGAGTAAAGTGTGACTGGTCAGTCTGCTTCACAGCCTGCACCACCCCCAGCAGGTTAACACTGCCTCCGATGTTCCCAGGGCAGAGAACCCCCATGTGGTCCCTGCTCTCCCAGAGCGAGCCACCTTCCCCAGTGATCCAACCGTGCTGGCCCCTGACATGTCCAGGTTGGCCTTTCAGAGACTGCACATGACCAGCATGTCAGCCACTGCACACTCAGCCCTCAGGGTGGTCCCCGCCAGTGGCTCCAGTGGAAAGACCCTCCCTAGGCTGGCGCCACTCCAGAGAGAAGGGTGTGCTCTGCAGGGTGGAAGCAGCATAGGACAGTGCCGTGATAAAGCCTGGGCCTCGGCTCCAGCTGACCCCAACATCCTTCAAGGCTGGCTGTTCCCTTGTGTAGTTATTTAAAGCACCAGAGAAGTAAACAACAAGAAGCTGGGGGTGTGGAAAAACAGATGACTGAGGGGGAAATGGCAGTCACAGCCGGACGCTGTCCTGGTCCCCCTGGGCTGCCAGGACTTGGCGAGAAACGTGTCTGCTGCTCTGACAGAGTACTGTCTACCTGCACTCAGCAGACTGGGCGGGGTGGGGTGGGGGGCGCTGCTTATCTCCCTAGGGAGTGAGGTGACACAGTGGGGGCCTCAGGAGAACTGTGGACAGCAGGCCTCGTGGACGGCAACCTGGAGGTCTGACCAGAAAACTGCCTTGAGGGCAGCAGCTGTGGCTCAAAGGAATAGGGCGCTGTCCCCATATGCCAGAGGTGGCGGGTTCAAACGCAACCCTGGCCAAAAACTGCAAAAAAAAAAGATAATTTATGGGTGGTACTTGTGGTTTAAAAGGGTAGGGCGCTGGCCCCATATGCCAGAGGTGGCGGGTTTAAACCCAGCCCCGGCCAAAATAAAAAAGGGAAACTGCCTTGAACGTCCATCCCAGGGAAGTGCTGGGAGTGGGGACTGGGGAAGGCTCAACCCAGCTGGGACAGTCATCAAGCACTCCCTGCAGCGTCAGTGACCATCTTGCACACTATCTTTGCTGAGAACCAAGTGTTGCCCTGCTCATGCTGTAGTCGGTGCAGCCGATGGCCACGGGAACCTTCTTGCCCACCCTTGGCAGGGTTGGAGGTGGGGTATACCTAACTTGCCCAAAGGAGGAGTGCTTGTTCCCTCCTCACTCTCCTCCTCCACGTCCACTGTCACCCCCTGGATGGACCAGCAGGACGTCCCCAGCTGTTCCTGTCTCAGCTCCTTACCTCTGTACTGCAACCTACCCCCCAGGGGTGGGTCTTCTCAGATATCATCAGAGGACCTCTGTGACTCTCACTGTCATCTTTGACCATGGTCTGGTCTACTGAGCTCTATTTTTTTTTTCCAAAGATGGGGTCTAGCTATGTTGCCCAGGCTGGAGAACAGTGATGGAATCACAGATCACTGCAGCCTTGAACTCCTGGCCCTAAGTGATCCTCCTGCCTCAGCTTCCCGAGTAGCTGGGACTACAGATACTGGCCAGACTGATTTTATCTTCGGCTTGTTGCTGCTCTTCTCTGATCCCAATCAGTGTCCAACATCACTTAAGATCAAGGCATGGGGCCTCTTGGGGCAGACTGTAACCAGCCCTGGTGAGCATGTGGAGATGCACGAGCTCTCTCACACAGCCCTGGAGATGCAAAATGGGGCAACCTCTCTGGAAAAATGGCAGTTCCTCAAAACATCAACTTGCTCACAGCCCAGCCATCACGCTAGGAGTCTACCCACACAGAAGGAAAACACATCCACACAGACTTGTGCCAAGTACATGTTCACGGCTATACCAACCATTAACCACTCCAAACTGGAAACAACCCAAGTGCCTGCAAATGGTAAACAGAGAGAGAAGAACGAGGGGATGTTACACGGCCACAAAAAGAATGAAGAGCTGATAATGCTACAGTGTGGGCGACCCTCAAGAACAGAGCAGCAAGCTCACGCCTGTAACCCCAGCACTCTGGGAGGCTGAGGCAGGTAGACTGCTTGAGCTCAGGCGTTTGAGACCAGCCTGAGCAAGAGCGAGACCCCATCTCTACTGAAAATACAAAAACTGAAGACCCAACTAAAGAGGAGAACTACAGACCAATTTCCCTAATGACTATCGATGCAAAAATACTCATCAAAATCTTAGCTAATAGATTATAGCTACACATTAAAAAAATTATACATCATGATCAAGTAGGCGTCCTCCCAGGGATACTAGGCTGGTTTAACTTATGCAAATCCATAAATGTAATTCATCATATCAATAGAAGCAAAAACAAAGACTGTATGATCCTCTGAAAAAAGGCAGAAAAGGCATTTGATAAAATTCAGCATCCTTTT
>NW_003852676.1:482370-491180 GCF_000181295.1 Otolemur garnettii
AGTTGTCATTGTTTTTTGGCAGGCTCAGGCTCGGTTTGAACCCACCAGCTCTGTATGTGGCTGGTGCCCTAGCTGCTGAGCTACAGGTGCCAAGCCTCAGCATCCTGTTCTAACAAGAAAACTTAGGAATATAGGCATAGGTGATACATTCTTTAAGTGACTGAAGCCATCTATGACAAACCTACAATTAACATCATACTGAATGGAGTAAAACAAAGTTTTTCCACTTAGAATTGGAACCATACCCTGCGAGACTGTCCTCTATCGCCACTACTATTCAACATAGCGCTAGAAGTTCTAGTCAACATAATCAGGCAAGAGAAGGGTTTAAAGGGCATCCAAATGGGGGCAAAGGAGGTCAAACTCTTGCTCTTTACTGATGATATGATCTCATACTTGGAGAACGCCAAAGACTCAACCATAAGACTCCTGGAAGTCATCAAAAAAATACAGTAATGTCTCAGGATATAAAATCAATGTCCACAAGTCAGCAGCCTTTGTATGTGCAAACAATAGCCAAGATGAGAGACTCATCAGAGACATGGTACCTTTTACAGTAGCTTCAAAGAAAATGGAATATCTAGGAATATACCTAACAAAAAAAGTGAAGGATCTCTACAAGGAGAATTATGAAACCCTGAGAAAAGAAATAGCAGAAGATATTAACAAATGGAAGAACATACCCTGCTCCTGGCTGGAAAGAATCAACATTGCTAAAATGTCTATACTTCCCAAAGCAATCTACAGATTCAATGTAATCTCCATTGAAATACCAACATCATACTTTGAAGATTTGGAAAAAATAGTTCTTCATTTTGAATGGAACCAGAAAAAAACCTGTATAGCCTAGCCAATTCTTAGTAATAAAAACAAAGCTAGAGGCATTACCCACCCAGACTTTAGGCTACATTACAAGTCCATAGTGATCAAAACAGCATGGTATTTATTGCCCCCCAAATAGAGACATAGACATTTGGAATAGAATAGAAAACCAAGAGATGAAACCAATCTCATATAGCCATCTGATCTTTATTTATTTATTTGGAGACAGAGTCTCACTATGTTACCCTTGTTAGAGTGTTGTAGCAGCACAGCTCACAGCAACCTCAAACTCTTGGGCTCAAGTAATTCTCTTGCCTCAGCCTCCCAAGTAGCTGGGACTATAGGTGCCTGTCACAATCCATGGCTATTTTTTTTAGACATAGGGTCTCGCTCTGGCTCAGGCTGGTCTCGAATCCATGAATGAGGTCAGGCAATCCACGCACCTCGGCCTCCCAGATGCTAGGATTATAGGTGTGAGCCTCTGCTCCCGGCTCTAGCCATCTGATCTTTGATAAACCAAACAAAAGCATACACTGGGAAAAGAATCCCTATCCAATAAATGGTGCTGGGAGAATTGGATAATCTCATGTAAAAGACTGAACCTTGACCTACACCTTTCACCACTTACAAAAATTGATTCAAGATGGATAAAAGATTTAAATCTAAGGCAGGAAACAATTAAAATCATAGAAGAAAGTTTGGGAAAAACACTTGAAGATGTAGGCCTGGGGAAAGATTTTATGAAGACTTCGGTGGGAAATGCAACAATAAAAATTAACAAATGAGAATTAAACTGAAAAAGTTTCTGCACAACTAAGAAGGCACAGTCAAAGCAAACAGATAACCTTCAGAATGGGAAAAGATACTTGCGTATTATAAATCTGACAAAGGCTTGATAACTAGGACCTATAGAGAACTCAAATTAATCAACAAAAAAAGAGCTAACAATCCCATCTATCACTGGGCAAGAGACATGAACAAAACCGTCTCATCGTCCCTAATCATCAGAGAACTGCAAATCCAAACCAGCCTGAGGTATCACCTAACCCCAGTGAGAATGGTCCACACTACAAAGTCCCAAAGTTGCAGGTGCTGGCATGGATGTGGAGAGAGGGGAACACTTTTAACACTGCTGGTGAGACTGCAAATATAGCATCTTTGCAAGGAAATGTGGAGAATCCTCAAGGAATTCAAATTAGAATTTCCATTTGACCTCACAATCTCTCTTACTAGACATCTACCCAGAAGAAAAATATCATTTTATCTTAACGACATTTGCACTACTGTTTATCGCAGCTCAATTGACAATCACCAAGATGTGGAAACAATCTAAGTGCCCATCAACCCTGGAATAGATTAACAAACTGTGTTATATGCATAACATGGACTACTATTCAGCCATACACAAGATGAATACGTCGCATCTCCTGTGTTAACCTGGACGGAGCTGAAACACATTCTCCTCAGTAATGTATCACAAGAATGGATAAGTGAATATTCAATGTACTCAATTCTCATATGAAGCCAGTAGTCAATCTAATTCTTGAACGCATAGGAGAAAAACTCATTTCAATTCAAGTTAGGGGGAGGGAGGATTAGAGGGAAGAAGGCAGGAGGGTTTGGGGTGCTTCCAGTGAATGGGCACAATGTAGGGGTGTATGGCACACCTTTGGGGTGCAGGACATAGCTACAAGAGGGACTCAACCTAACAAATTGAAAGATTGTGGGTCCCAGCTGCTTGGGAGGCTGAGGCAGGAGACTCGCTTGAGCCGAGGAGTTGGAGGTTGCTGTGAGCTGTGATGCCACGGCACTCTACCCAGGGGGACAGCTTGAGGCTCCGCCTCAAAAAAAAAAAAAAAAGAGAAAAAAAGAAAGAAAGATTGTGATTTGGTTGGTTATACTGTCATGTTAACCTGAAATAAAAAATAATAATTAAAAAAATGAAATACATATTAATAAAAAGAAAAACTAGCTGAGTGTTGTGGTCGGCACCTATAGTTCCAGCTACTGGGGAGACCGAGGCAAGAGGTAATAGCTATACAACTTTGGGAATTTACTAAAAGCAAATTCGTTCCATTTTACACTTAAAACAGATGCATTTATGTTGTACAAGTTAAAGGAGAAAAGATACTGGCCCACAATACAGCAAAGAGGGCTTATGTCACCCTCCCTGCACTGTCTACAGTGGTGGTGGCACACTTTTCAGGATGACTCCCAGAGAATCTAAATAAGAAGGATCTGCTCATGTGTTTTTATATTCTTGTGGTGTTCACAGTTTAAAATCTTTCCCAAATGTTGGCTAAAAACAAACATCACACATTTGATGTTCCTGGTGCAAAAGCCCCCCCAGGGCCTGCCCCCTCCAAGACTGTTTAAGCAACTACGTAAGTTTCTCTCCCAGCTCAGCACCCATAGCACAGTGGTTACAGAGCCAGCCACATATACTATAGCTGGCAGGTTCAAACCTGGCCTGGGCCAGCTAAACAACAATGACAACTGCAACAACAACAACAAAATAGCTGGGTGTTGTGGCGGGCACCTGTGTCCCAGCTACTTGGGAGGCTGAGGCAAGAGAATTGCTTGAGCCCAAGAGTTTGAGGTTGCTGTGAGCTGTGATGCCAGAGTCCTCTACAGAGGGCAACAACTTAAGACTCTTGTCTCAAAAAAAAAAAAAAAAAAAAGTTTCTCTCCCACTGGTGCCTCTGCAATGTAAGCCACCTCTCATTCATCTCGGAATTCCCCCCCAGGGCACGGGTGTTGATGGGACTTCCACGGCCCTGAGATAATCCTCACAACGGGAGTGAGGACTCTCATGCCTTTATAGCAAGCAGCATGCGTCCTGCCTGACAATTGCCCGAAAACCATGCCTTTGCTGTGGCTTGTGCTTGTAATCCCAAAACTCTAGGAGGCCAAGGTGTGAAGATCACTTGAGCTCAGAATTTAGAGACCAGCCTGGGCAAGAGCGAAACTCCATCACTACTAAAAATAGAAAAACTAATCAGGTGTGGTGGAGGATGCCTGTAGTCCAGCTACTTGGGAGGCTGAGGCAGGAGGACTGCTTGAGCCCAAGAGTTTGAAGTTGCTGTGGCTGTAAGGCTGATGGCGCAGTAATCTACCCAAGGCAATAAAGTGAGACTGTCTTAAAAAAAGAAAGAAAGAAAGAAAAACATGCCTCCCCCTACTTCCTGCCTGATGGGATCTTCATTTTGATGTTTGCCTTCCCTGCTAGGACATAAGCTTTGCCCATTTCATTCTGTACAGTACCTCCAGTATTCTGTATATACTTAAGATATATATTGGGCTGGGTGTGGTGGCTCATGTCTAAAATTCCAGCACTTTGGGAGGCTGAAGTGGAAGAATCCATTGAGGCCAAGAGTTGTAGAACAGCCTGGGCAAGCGAGTGAGACCCAGTCTTTGCAAAGAAAAGAAAAAAAATTTTTTTTTGGAGACAGAGTCTCGCTCTGTTGCCCAGGCTAGAGTGCCACAGAGTCATAGCTCACAGCAATTTCAAACTTTGGGCTCAAGTCATCCTCTTGTCTCAGCCTCTGGAGTAGCTGAGACTATAGGTGATCACCAAAACGCCTGGCTAGTTTTTCTATTTTTAGTAGAGATAGGCTCACGCTCTTGGCTAGGCTGGTCTTGAACTCCTGAGCTCAAATGATCCACATGCCTTATCCTCCCAGAGTGCTAGGATTACAAGCATGAGCCACCATGCCCGGCTCTACCAGAAATTTAAAAAAATTAGCCAGGTGTTGTGGCATATACCTGTAATCCCAGCTACTTGGGAGGTGGAGTCAGGAGGATCATTTGAGCCCAGGAAAGGGAGGCTGGTGTAAGCTATGATGGCACCACTGCACGCTAGCCTGGACAACAGAGCAAGACCCTGTCTCTCTAACACATAGAAAAACAGACCCTGTCTCTTTTTACACATAGAAACGGTACAACGCTATCATTAGTCCAATGCTTTGGGAACTGCTTGGAGCCAGGTACCTGTCCTCTTACAGAGGAAGGTGGGGGTATTCTGAGAGTGGTGGGGGTATTCTGAGAGTGGTGGGGGTGTTGGGGGAGCCCAGACAGGGGACAGAGTGCGCCCTCTGGTGGTTATGACTTTCAGGGGTGTGTGTGTGTGTGCGTGCGTGCAGTTTTGTGGAAGTAGGACTCCCACATCCATCCCTGCACTCTGTGAGCAGTTTTATTTTCTTTAGTATTTTAAAAAGTTGCAGTGAAATATACATAAAAAAAATTTACCATAAGTACAGTTCAATGGCATTAAGCACCGTGCAACCATCACCACCATCCATCTTCAGAATGTTTTCCTCATCCTTAAACTGATACTCTAGACCCATTAAACAATGACCCCCTGTGGTCCCTATGCCCAGCCACAGGTCACTGCTAATCTACTTTCTGTCACCACGAATGTGACTACTTTAAACACGTCACAGAAGTGAGCTCATACAGAATTTGTCTTTTGTGACTGGCTTACTTCACTGAGGTGAACGTCCCTGGGGTTTATCCACGTTGCAGTGCTGTATCAGAATTCACTTCCTCTCTGAGGCCGAGTAATATTTCTTTCTTTCCTTTTTTTTTTGAGACAGAGCCTCAAGCCATCCCCCTGGGTAGAGTGCTGTGGTATCACAGCTCAGAGCAACCTCCAACTCCTGGGCTCAAGCAATTCTCCTGCCTCAGCCTCCCAAGTAGCTGTGACCACAGATGCCCGCCACAACGCCCAGCTATTTTTTTGGTTGCAGTTGTCATTGTTTGGCGGGCTTGGGCTGGATTTGAACCAGTCACCTTAGGTGTATGTGGCTGGCACCTTAGTCACTTGAGCCACAGGCGCTGAGCCAGTAATATTTCATGGTAGAGATCTACCTCCTTTTTTGGATCCAGTCACCAGCTGGTGGGCATCTGGGTTCTTCCTAGTCTGGGGCTGGCACTGGCAGTGCACCTAGGTGTGCCCACTCATCGTGGTGTTGCCTCTGGCTTCACAAGGTTGTTGCCAGCACTTCAGCAAGCTTTGGGGGCATAACTGCTACAGCAAAGGTGGCCCAACAGGGACACTGCCACGAGTGGGTGGACCTTACCTTTGGGCGGAGGGTGGAGAGTGGCTGCAGGGCTCCCCAAGAAGGGACCCTCTCAGACCCACAGGCTTGTATCTGGTCAGGTTTCCATGAAAAGGGCCAGCAGAGAGGTCTGGGGAACCCTGCACTGCCAGCCTGGCCACCAGCGTCATACACAGCCACATTCACAACAGAGGCCCAGGGCCCGAATGCCCAAGGCTCAGGTAAATCATTAAAAACAAAAATCACCCCTGATGCTCCTATGGGAACTCCACCGCGAGCCCAGCAAGACCCATAACGAACAGGTCAGGAGAAACAGTGTACCCGGGAAGAATGGGAGAGGACAAGGCTTGGGGACGCAGGGTTACCCTAAGGAGAAGTAACAGAGCTAAGGAGATTTAGCCATCTAGAAAATTCACAAATGGAGAAGTGAGAAGGAAACGACTGAAGAAAGAAACCCCTACCAGCTGTAAGGCTCTGATTCCCGGGATGTTGGTTTGGACAGGATGTACCTGGTCAGCTGCACCTGTGACAGGGGGCATTCAGGTCCCTGTCTCTGTCCCAGGTGCAGCTGGCCAGGCTGCAGATGGAACTACTCTGGCCAGCCCTCCAGCCACACTGTGCTCACGCATTCCCATGGCTCCTGTGCTCCTGCTGGTCTTGAAATAAAAGATGTTAATGTTTTCAGCTAAAAAAGTCCCTCACTGAAGACAGACTTGGTGTTCCCTCTTCTGTCCCCTGACTGTACCCTCCAAATATGTGTGCCATCTAAGCTACTGGCTGGCCCTGAGGCATGGCTGGCCTGGTTCTCAGCACCTCTGCGGTGTCCTAACTTTCTTGTCTCCCTGCTCTGGATCATGAAGTGTAGGAACAGAGGTCTTTCTTATTCTTGGGGTCCCCAGGGCATGGCACAAAAGCAGCCCTCCATCACTGGGGTGGCACATGGGATCTTGGTGTCTGAGGATGGACTGAGTCGGCCTTGCTTGCTCAGGCAGCTCACTGAGGCTCAGGACTGGCTCAGAAAGGCCTCACCTAAGTCCTCCACATCTGCCCACATGTGAGGGCTCAGGTTCGTACCACTGGTGACTCCATCCTGGACAGCGGCACCCTCACGGCTGTGTCCCTACTGTGCATCTATCCTCTGCCTTTCTGGCTTCTGGCTCTGAACAGACCAACTCACCCATTCCAGGTTCTGGGAGGGGAGCCCCTCACTCTTATAGAGCCTCTATCATGCAAGAAAGGAAGTGGAGGCCAGGTACAGTGGGTCACACCTGTAATCCCAGCAGTCTGGGAGGCCAAGGTGGGTGGATCCCCTGAGTTCAGGAGTTTGAGGCCAGCTCGAGCAAGAGTGAGATCCCATCTCTACTAAAAATAGACAACTCAGCCGGTCATGACAGTATGTATCTGTAGTCCCTGTGACTTGGGTGGCTGAGGCAAAAGGATCCTTTGAGCTCAGGAGTTTGAGGTTGCTGTGAGCTATCATGACACCACTATATTCTAGCTGGGGCATCAGAGCAATACTCTGCTTCAAAAAAAAAAAGTAAGTGGGGAACCAACAACTCATCCAAGATACTCATTTGAAGAGCTCAAGCTGAAATCTAAGACTCCCGGACCCAGCGCTCATCAGTATTATGCAGGAGACTGAAAACCAGATGGAGCCAAGGCTCAACCCCTGAAAATCCTGACTCCTCCTGCCCACAGATAGATGTCTGGGCAGCTTTGTTAGAGACTCAATTTTTAGCCCTGGCCCCTTCTCTGGGAGCAGCCCCAGAGCCTGCCAGGCGCCTCTGCCCTCCTGGCTGGGTCTGGATGTCTTCCTGCCTCATGACACTCCGGGGTGCTGCACCTCCCCTACAGGGACAGCCAAGTTGAGGTACATAAGGTGGGCGGGGCCCTTAGCAGCAGGATACAGAGAGCTGGCATCCCCTCCCCACGTAGCGCAGTACAGAAGGCGCTGGATGCTACCGGAAAAGCCTGGACTCAGAAAGGCTGGGCCGCAGTGAGGCATGCACACCCTTCCCTTCTCCAATTTTTAGGAGACACAGGCCAGGCTAGAGTTGCAGCATGTCACCGGCATCACTGCCCCTCCTCTGACTTCCTCCTGGGATCTCAAAAACAAGCCGCCAACCCCCTGCCAGGATCCTGGGGCTCCAGGGGCCAGGCCAGCCGCCCCTACTTGGTATGAGTCATGGACGCTCTCCACCCAGGGTGGATTCCTTCCTGTTTAGTGCAAACCGGGGCTGGGTTCCCACTCACCTCTCAACCGGGGCAGTGAGCAGGGTTGGGGCAGGATCACACCTTCTCTTCTCTCCTCACTAGTAACCATGACAAATAATAATAATAATAGCAGTGAACACAGCCTAGGTCCCTGACGGCAGGTCACTGAACCTCACGGCTCCGCAGCTTCACCCCAACTCACAGGTGAGGGAACAAGTGCATATGGTGGGCAGTGACTTGCCCAGGTCGTGTGGAGTGTGGAGGGGCTGGAGGGGCCAAACTGCCCACACCCCTGAGCTTCCTCTGGCATCTCTCATCCCCACCCCCACCCCACTCCTTGGCTATATATCCTTACCTGTCCATACAGTTCTTGGAATAGGGCCCAGGTTTCTTTTTACTGAGGTCTCTTTTCCCCTACTGCAATGATCTTGACTAAAATCTGTTTTTTACGAGTGGCACCCGTAGCTCATAGGGTAGGGTGCCGGCTACATACACTGAGGCTGGCCGGTTCAAACCCAGCCCAGGCCAGCTAAAACAACAATGACAGCTGCAACAAAAAAAAATAGCCAGGCATTGTGGCCAGCGCCTGTAGTCCCAGCTACTTGGGAGGTGGAGGCAGGAGAATCACTTGAGCCCAGGAGTTGGAGGTTGCTGTGATGTCATGGCACTCTACCCAGAGTGACAGCTTGAGGCTCTGTCTCAAAAAAAAAAAAA
>NW_003852676.1:492118-495887 GCF_000181295.1 Otolemur garnettii
AACCCGCCACCTTAGGTGTACGTGGCTGGCGCCCTAGCCGGTTGAGCTATAGGCGCCGAGCCCATTTTTATTTTTTTCTGAGACAGAGTCTTACTCTTATCGCCCTGGTAGTGCCCTGGTACCATTATAGCTCATAGCAACCTCAGTTTCTTGGACTCAAGTCCTCTTGTTTCAGTCTCCAGAGTAGCTGGGACTACAGGTGCACAACACCCTGCTAGTGTTTCTATTTTTAGTAAAGGGATCTCGCTAACTCAGGCTGGTCTCCAACTCCTAAGCTCGAAGGATCCTCCTGCCTGAGCTCCCTAAGCAGCTAGGACTTTAGGTGCACACTGAGGAGCCTTTTTGCTTTTAGACCTGGTCTCAAGGGTACAGAGAATGGCATCCCAGGCAGCCCACCTGGGTCCCTCACATGCTCCTGATGTGAAGACCAGGCAGCAGTGTGTCACTGAGAACTGGCCGGCCAGGGGTAGAGCCCGCTCTTGGCAAGGACCTGCTGACCTGAGTAAGGAGAATGTGGCCCTCCTGGCAAAGATGACAAATGACTCAAGGAAATGACCTTCTTCCTCCCCTTCCTTGGTATTTCACAAGAGGTCTCCTTGCCTTTAGGGACAGAGGTGGGGCTTCTTGGTGAGTCCTATGCTCTCATGGGTACCTCAAAGTCAAAACCCACTCCTCTCAGGAGACTTCCGGTGACCATGGAAGGTCCTGGGAGGGGGAGGCACTGCTTAGCTGTGTCTAATGAGACTCCTTACAAAGATGACCGCAGGGCCCTTCCCAGCCACTCTGAGGAGCTGTGTAGCTAGGACCACAAGAAACACAGGCAGGGGAACTAGCACCTGTCTGCCAACTGCTGCTGAGCTCTCCAGGGCTGGACAATCGCCCAAGGACCCAGGGCTCCAGCACTTCTACTTGAGAACCAGGGGACACTTGCTGGTCCCTATGGATACATTCTCCAGCCTACCTGAGGGCCTCCTGGGAGAGGAGCACGCCCTGTTCAGGGACATGGCTGTACACCCTACAAACTGGGGCTAGACTCCAGGAAGTAGAGGTCAAGTGGGCAGGAAAAGGTGGCCCAGGAATGGCCAATTTCTACCCATGCCACCACCTAGCTCTCTGCTTTGGGCTCTCCTGAGGCCCTGGAGGAACCCAGGCCCCAGCTGGAAAAACAAGCTGGGGATAGGATAGGATGTCACAGACAGGCAATCTGCCTGGACGTGTGAAGGCAACAGCCCAGTCTCCCACAGTGAATGTTTCGAGTCTCAGGTGCCCACCCAGCCGGTGCCAGGCTAGCCCAGTGTCCCCGAGGGCCCCAGGGCAGAAGGTGGGAGGGGAGGGCAGCCTCACCTGGACCTGGCCCTTCCCCATGAGCCTGTCTGTGGTCTCGCCGTCCTCCTTGCTCATCTTCGTCTTGTTGTAGCACTTCTCGTAGCACAGGAGCCTCAGGGTCTGCGAGCCTTCCAGCTCTATCTCGAACTCCTGTGTCCCAGGAAAGAAGGAGAGTTGCCTGTAAGCCAACAGAGCTGTGGCTTCCCACAAATGGGGGGAGCTGCCCCAGGCAGCCCCTCCTCACTCAGTCCTGGCCCTAAGGGGCCTTCCCTGTGTGTGGCCCTGTCACCCTGCTGAGGCCTGGACTGGATGCTTGCAGAAGCCCTGAATGCCTCTCAGACCTATTCTGGCATCTCAAAGAGTAGTTCCTACATTGCCTGCATCATCAGGGGTGATTGTTAAAAATGCAGATATTGGCTCAGCGCCTGTGGCTCAAGCGGCTAAGGCACCAGCCACATACACCTAAGGTGGTGGGTTCGAATCCCCAGCCCGGGCCCTCCAAACAACAATGACGGTTGCAACCAAAAAATGGCCAGGCATTGTGGCGGGCGCCTATAGTCCCAGCTACTTGGGAGGCTGAGGCAGGAGACTCACTTGAGCCCAGGAGTTGGAGGTGGCTGTGAGCGTGATGCCATGGCACTCTACCCAGGGGGATAGCTTGAGGCTCCGTCTCAAAAAAAAATGCAGATATTTGGCTAAATATCTGTATCTTAGCACTTTGGGAGGCTGAGGTGGGAGGACCACTTAAGCTCAGGAATTCATGAGCAGCCTGGGCAATGTAGTGAGACCCTCCTGCTCTTAAAAAAAAAATTAGCCAGGTCTGGTGGCATGTTTCTGTAGTCCCACTCTGGAGGCTGAGTCCCACTTCCTCCTTTCAAGGGGCATCGCTTGAGTCCAAGAGTCTGAGGCTACAGTGAGCTATGATGATGCCATTGCACTGTAGCCGAGGTGACAGAGCAAGACCAGTCTTTAAGAAAAAAAAATTTTGGCTCAGCACCTGTGGCTCAAGTGGCTAAGGTGCCAGCCACATACACCTAAAGGTGGTGGGTTTGAATCCAGCCTGGGCCCGCCAAAACAACAATGACGGCTGCAACCAAAAAACAGCTGGGCGTTGTGGCGGGTGCCTGTGGTCCCAGCTACTTGGGAGGCTGAGGCGGGAGACTCGCTTGAGCCCAGGAGTTGGAGGTTGCTGTGAGCTGTGATGCCACAGCACTCTACCCAGGGGGACAGCTTGAGGCTCTGTCTCAAAAAAAAAGCAGATATTCTAGGCAATCATGATATAACTATGTGGATTCAATTTTATGATCATAACTAACCTATAAGGTATTACAATGGTGGATACACACCATTATTCATTCATCAAAACATCAAAACCCATAAAATGTGTATGTAACATTGAGAATGAACCCCAGTGTCAGCTCTGGGAGATAATGACATGTCACCTGTAACTAATGCCCCAGTATGGTGTGGGGTGACAACAGTGGGGTAGGGAAGGGGTAAATGGGAACCCTCTGTCCTTTCTGCTCAATTTTGCTGTGAACACTAAATTGATCTTTAGATCAATTCCTTTTTTTAAAAATAAATAAATTTTTAAATAAATTCCTTTTTTTTTTTGTGACACAGTCTCACTATGTCGCCCTTGGTAGAGTACAGTGGCATCACAGCTCACAGCAACCTCCAACTCTTGGTATTAAGTGATTCTCTTGCCTCAGCCTCCCAAGTACCTGGGACTACAGGCCCCTGCCATAACGCCCAGCTATCTTTTGGTTGAAGTTGTTATTGTTTAGCAGGCCAGGGCTGGGCTTGAACCCGCCAGCCTTGGTGTATGTGGCGTGCCCAAATCATTGAGCTATGAGCGCCAAGCCCTAAAAAATAAATTCTATTTAAAAAGGAAAAAAAAGTGATCTTTAGGGTTGATTCAGGAGGGAGTGAATGTTCCCCTGGACTTGCAAGCCGTCTGCTACGGGCATGTGGTCTTAACCTGCTCCTTGACTTTGATACTGTGAACTCTCAAAAGGGTTCTTGGTAGAAAAAGGGAGGAGGGTGAGAGGAGAAAAAGCTGCAAGTTATTTCTGAACCTGAATGGGGTGGGGTGTGTGGGGCCAGGTGACTTGCTGCTACCAAGCCTTTCACACCTTCACACCTTCCTGTTGCTTCCTCCTGCAAATAGTCCAGAACCCCTCCCTTGATGGGGCCAGGGCCCTTTTTTTTTTTCATTAAATCATAACTCTGTACATTGATGCATTTATGGGGTTCAGTGTACTGCTCTGATATACAATGTGAAATGCTTACATCAGCGGTTCTCAACCTGTGGGTCACAACCCCTTTTTCCCATTTGTAACAATGCAGCTATTAGGAAGGTTGAGAACCACTGGCTTACACTGAACTAAGTAACGACCCATCACAATTATACTCATTTCTTGATAGGTTTTTTTTTTTTTTT
>NW_003852676.1:496075-500621 GCF_000181295.1 Otolemur garnettii
GGGCTGGATTCGAACCTGCCACTTTAGGTGTATGTGGCTGGCGCCTTAGCCACTTGAGCCACAGGCGCTGCCGAGCCAAATAGGTTTGAAATGTTCCATTGCATCATGCACATTAGGTGAGGTCCTCCCCAATACCCTCCCTCCTCCCATGTCCCCCCACTTCCCATCTCTTCTCTCTCCTCTTTCCTTCTACTTTCTGGACTATAGCCATGTTTTGCCATTCATACGAATGTGTAGGTGACTATATATTGATTTCATAGTAGTATTGAGTACGTTGGATACTTTTTTCCCCATTCTTGAGATACTTTTACTAAGAAGAATATGTTCCAGCTCCATCCAGGTAAACATAAAAGATGTGAAGTCTCCATCTTTTTATGGCTGCATAGTATTGCATGGTATACACACACCACAATTTGTTAATCCATTCATGGGTCGATGGGCACTTGAGCTGTTTCCATGTCTTGGCGATTATGAATTGGGCTGCAATAAACATTCTGGTGCAGATGTCCTTGTTGTAAAATAATTTTTGATCATCTGGGTATATACCTAGTAGAGGAATTGCAGGATCAAATGGTAGGTCTACTTTTAGTTGTGGAGTGTTCTCCAAACTTCTTTCCAAAAAGGTCGTATTAGCTTGCATTCCCACCAGCAGTGTAGAAGTGTTCCCTTCTCTCCCCATCCACACCAGCATCTGTAGTTTTGGGATTTTGTGATGTGGGCTAATCTTACTGGAGTTGGATGATATCTCAAAGTGGTTTTGATTTACATTTCTCTAATGATTAAGGATGATGAGCATTTTTTCATGTGTTTGTAGGCCATGAGCCTGTCTTCATCAGAAGTTTCTGTTTAAGTCTCTTGCTCACATAGAAATGGGGTTATTTGTTCTTTTCTTATTGATTAGAGTTCTCTGTAGATTCTAATTATCTATCAGACCTTTGCTGGAAGCATAACCTGCAAAAATCTTCTTCCATTCTGAAGGTTGTCTGTTTGCTTTATTTACTGTACTCTTGGCTGTGCAAAAGCGTTTTAGTTTGATCAGATCCCAGTAATGGATTTTTGGTGTTGCTTCAATTGCCTGGGGGTCCTCTTCATAAAATATTCTCCCAGGCCAATTTCTTCAACTGTTTTCTCTTCTAGTATTTTTATAGTTTCATGTCTTAAGTTTAATTCTTTTATCCAGTAAGAATCAATTTTTGTTAATGGTGAAAGGTGTGGGTCCAGTTTCAGTATTCTACAGGTCGCCAGCCAGTTCACCCAGCACCATTTGTTAAATAGGGAATCTTTCCCCCACTGAATATTTTTGATAGGCTTGTCGAAGATCAAATGATGGTAAGTAGCTGGGTTCATCTCTTGGTTCTCTATTCTGTTCCATAAATCTACCTCCCTGTTTTTGTGCCAGTACCATGCTGTTATCTGGTAACATGACACCTCCTGATTTGTTCTTGTTTTGAGTCATGTATTTGTTATTCGAGGTTTTTTCTGATTCCATATAAAACGAAGTACTATTTTCTCAAATTCTTTAAAGTATGACAATGATGTTTTAATAGGGATTGCATTAAATCTGTATATTGCTTTGGGCAGTATGGACATTTTAACAATGTTGATTCTTCCCAGCCATGAGCATGGTATGTATTTCTATTTGTTAACATCTTCAGCTTTTTCTTTTCTCAGAGTTTCATGGTTCCTTTTATAGAGATCTTTCACGTCCTTTGCTAGGTAAATTCCCAGATATGTCATCTTCCTTGGCACTACTGTAAAAGGAATAGAGTCCTTGACTATATTTACAGCTTGACTATTGTTGGCATATATAAAAGCTACTGATTTGTAAGTATTGATTTTGTATCCTGAGATGCTGCTGTATTCTTTGATCACTTCTAAGAAATATGAAGTTGAGTCCCTGGGATTTTCCAGGTATAGGATTATATCATCAGTAAAGAGTGAGAGTTTGATCTCTGACCTTATTTGGATACACTTGGTCGCCTTCTCTTGCCTGACTGCGATGGCTAAGATTTCCATTACTATGTTAAATAGCAGTGGAGACAATGGGCATCCTTGTCTCCTTCCTGATCTGAGTGGAAATGTTTCCAATTTTAACCATTCAATAAGATACTGGCTGTGGGTTTGCTGTAAATGGCCTCTATCAGTTTAAGAAATGTTCCTTCTATGCCTATTTTCTCAAGTGTGCAGCAAGCCCCATCACTGGCTCCACTGGCCTCATGACCCTGGTGGCTCCTGGTTTCTTCCTCTGCAGAGGAGACACTAGAGGGCAGCTCTCTGAGCTGGGCTGCTGTCAGGAACAAAGCCCCCGAGGGCTGTGGCTGCTACAGAAACTGGGAAATGGCATGTCTCATGGATCTGGGAACATAATCAATACTGGCCTCTCTGCAGTAATCCTCCCACTCCTGAAGGCTCAGGGCCAGACGGTTAAGGGATTTACACAACAGCTCTCTAAGGTGGGGGAATGCAGAGGGACAAATTATATAAATCCAGCAGCCTGAGTCAAGAGACAAGTAAACAGGAACCTTCAGACCAGCAGGGCATGGGGAGCCAGAATGGGGCTGCATTCCTCACCCCAGCCCCCACAGGCAGAGCCCCAGGCTTCCGGAAATCCAGAGGGTCACTGCCAGCTAATTCCAACTTAGTTGGAAAAACACTATGGAAACCTACCAAGTAAACACAGAGCGCTAACAAAGGCAGAACAAAAAGCCCTTTTAAGTCTCTTTTCAAACGCTTCTCCAGTAATAGGCTGCTTCTTGGTGGGGTGGGGTGGGTGGGTGAGATTCTCCCGAGCACAGAGATAAAATCTCTTGCATTCATCCCTCCCACAGGAGATTCCTGGAATGCTGGCAGGATTAGGGGGAAGCCCTTAGGGAGGTCCTGGGGGTTTAGACGCTCTGGGAAAGCTTGTGGCCAGCAGACTTCTCACCTCATTCCAGTTGGGCTCGGCTGTGTCCCTGTAGACTCTGGTCTTTGCTTTGTTCACAAAATACCCAAAGGAGTCCACCTCCAGAGTGCAATACAGATCTGTGGGAAGGGGACAAATGGTGGTCTAAGAGCAGGTGTCATTTTTTTTTAAAAAAGTCTAAACTTTACTTTTTTTTTTTGAGACAGAGCCTCAAGCTGTTGCCCTGGGTAGAGTCCCATGGCATCACAGCTCATAGCAACCTCCAACTCCTGGGCTTCATTAATTCTCTTGCCTCAGCCTCCTAAGTAGCTGGGACTACAGGTGCCTGCCACAACTCCTGGCTATTTTTTGGTTGTAGTTATCATTGCTGTTTGGCAGGCCTGGGCTGGATTCGAACCCGCCAGCTCTGGTGTATGTGACTGGCGCCTTAGCCACTTGAGCTACAGACGCCAAGCCTAAACTTAATTTTTTTAAAATAAAATACCAAACCAATATCCGACATGACTCCAGAACCTCATGCCATGCCCTCTCCACACCCTATGGAGTTTCTGTGGGTACAGGTGGAAAACAGCACCTCTCAGAACATTGCTCACTTGGCCACTCAGCAGAGCCCAGCTCACGCCCTGACAGGGAGAAGGGCCCTGTGCTGGGTGGGATCAACAGTGAGGTAAACACTCATCATCGCCACCCAGTGGGGTACCCATACAGCAAGGCCACAGCCGAGTCCAGCTGTCCTGGGGGTCCAGCTGTCCTGGGGGAACGTGGGCTGCAGGACACTCCTACAACCTGAGCAGACTCTGTTATGAATATGGTCAGGCTCAGGGTTTGGGGAAAGGGGACTCCAGGCCAGTGTGGGGCACAGGAGGCAGCTCAGGGCAGGGAAGGTGCAGTTTGGGTGGGAGGGTGGGATTGTGACAGGGTGGGGTATGCATTTTAGAAATACCACCTGAGGGACTTGGGGAGGCTTGATAGTGGGATGGTGTGAGGCCACCACCCAGGGCCTGGAGGAAGGTTGACAGAGATGGTCAAGAAGCTCTCCTGACAGGCAGATGGACAGGTGGTAGTTTCTGGCTTGACTTTGGGGGTGGATGGTGGTGCCCCTCAAGGGGCAGGACATGAGGGGGACAGGTTTGAAGGCTTCAAATGACAGGCTCCTTTTGGATATGCAAAGCATAGAGTGTGGGGCCTTTTTTTTTTTAAACAGAGTCTCAAGCTGTCCCTCTGGGTAGAGTGCTGTGGCATCATAGCTCACAGCAACCTCCAACTCTTGAGCTCAAGTGATTCTCCTGCCTCTGCCTCCCTAGTAGCTGGGACTACAGGTGCCTCCCACAATGCCTGGCTATTTTTTGGTTGCAGCTATCACTGTTGTTTGGTGGGCCCGGGCTGGATTCAAACCCACCAGTTCAGGTGTATGTGGCTGGTGCCTTACCTGCCTGAGGCACAGGCGCCGGAGCCTGAGCGTGGGGCTTTGAGGAGACAGGTGGAAAGGTAACATGAGACCAGGTGAGAAAAACTGGGACTGAGAGGCAGTCCTGGGTGTCACCTGGGGGGAGGAGGTGCAGCACGGGAGGAAAGTCTGGGAATGGGACCTGGGGACTGAGAGGTGGTCCTGAGTGTCACCTGGGGGAGGAGGTGCAGCAC
>NW_003852676.1:500835-514444 GCF_000181295.1 Otolemur garnettii
GTGCTGGGTGTCACCTGGGGGAGGAGGTGCAGCACGGGAGGAAAGTCTGGGAATGGGACCTGGGGACTGAGAGGTGGTGCTGGGTGTCACCTGGGTTGCTGACTGACAGGACGGGGAGGAGGTGCGGCATGGGAGAAAGGTCTGGGTAGTATCCGGGAAACACCAACAATATTCACAGGGCAGCCAGAGAGGGGGCCCAGGGAACAATGGAGGCATCGGTTGCATGCCACACAACTCTCCTATATTGCAAGGACAGTCTGAGGATTTTTAGTGAATTTAAACACTAGTGTACCTATCGTTTGGGGGCACTGCCCTCACCTCAAAGGTCCTGATGGGTTCTTGTGCAAGCAGTCCTCACTGCCACCTCTAGCCCCCAACAATCACCAGTTGGCTTTCTGTCTCCCTATTTAGCTTTTTCTAGAAATGTCTCCTGCAGCCAAACTAAAGCATAACCTGGCTGCACTGTTCTGATAGCTTGAACAACAGGGAGAGACTCCCCTGCCTTGGAGGGAAAGGAGGAAAAGGGTAATATCCACCCTGGACAGAACAGCCAGATCTGCTCCGCTGATGAGGACAAGGCGTGCTGCCCACTACCCTCCTGGCCTGGAAGACAGGTTCCTGGGAACCCCATAGCTACCTGGACCCTGTTTTCTATTAAACTCCAACCCCTGCAATTATATAGCCTGCCTGCAGGGGGCAGCCTGCCTGCCTGCAGGATCCGAGACAGGTGCAGGAAAGGGCAGGAGTCCCCCTCTGAGAAAACCATCCACTCCGGAGGGCATCAGCTAGCATCCAGCAGACCACAACAGTCAGGGGTCAAAGGCGGCCTCCATAGTCATCTGAACAACTTCCCTGATTCCCCACATTCAGCATGATTAGTCCTTCCTAGGTAGGGACTCCAGACTAGTGGTCGCCTTCTTCCTTCCTGACTAGCCACTTACTTGAACTCTGCTTAAATCCGGTGGCTGAGTGAACGATGACATTCAGGAAGCCATAGAGCCCAGGAGATTCATCATCTATTTAAGAGACCAAAGAGATAAACTTCTCTCCTCCTGGGAGAAAGAGGCAGGTGACAGGCTGGCTGTGCTTCACCATCAGCCATCACACGGACACCACGTGGCCGCCAACTGCCCAGTGTGGGCAATGTGGTGTCTCAGACCCATGGAGGATCTCAGTATCTGTTTAGCAGGCTCACAACGCATGCAAACCACTGACTACGACCAAGTGCATTAAGGCTCCAAGGGAAGGAGAGGGGGGCGGGATGAGGTGAGATGTGCTGGGAAGGTGTGAGCATATATGCACATGTGCAGCAGTGAATGCACAACTCAGTCTGATCAAAAGCATGGGTTGGCAAGGAGCTGGATGAGGAGGGCCGGGAGGATGGGAGTGGGGCTGGATCCACAGCACAGGGGGTCTGAGGAGCATCTGTCCCAGGCTTTGTAACTGGAGACAGAAACCATGTGCCTCCTCAACCACCCAGCAGCAGCTTCCTGGGGAGGGACGGCTCCTACCCAACCCTGTCCACTCCTGAGAGCAGATGGGAGGCCCTGACAAGCACGCGTCCTCCTGAACTAAAGTCCTCCAGCCCCAAGGACAGTGCTGAAGGGAGGACAGAGGCGGTCCTTGGGCCAGTGGCCACCCTCCTTCCCAGTGGCTATGTGTGCAAAGGGCTATCCCACCTTCTTTGTTGATGGTCAGTGGAATGTTGTGAACGGTCTGAAGCTTGACACACGAGTTGGTCAACATCTGCAGCTCCACGGACGTCAGGGAGAAGCTTTTGAAACCTGTGGCAGTGGAAGAATGCCCTGACTGGCCAGTCTGCACTGCTGCCCCTGTATCATCCTGGGGCAGGGGTCTGCCAGGGCCTGGTGCTTGCTGGCTCAGGAGAGGGTGACAGGCTCCCAGGTGCAGTGCTGGGCTAGCAGCAGGGCCTAGAGGAACTTTAGCATGATGCCTACAAATACCAGCATGTGCCGTCCAAGCACAGCCATTAAGAAGGTCTGTGAGTATGAGGCTGGCCCGGGTCCACTTTCCCATGTGGCCTTCCAGCAGCGTGGCTCTGCCCCCTACTCTGCTAACACAGGTCCCTACTTCTCTGCAAGGTGAGAAAAGGGATTTATTCCTGGAGACAAGGTTTCACTGAGCAGGGAATGGAGGCGGCCACTCTGGCAGTGCCCACCACTGTGGGCAGATGAGGGTTGAAATGGATGGGCCCCTGTTATGACAGGAAGCCATGGGATACAAGCACTGGCAGGGCTACAGGAGCCCCATCCCTGCAGGCCACAGCACAGATGGGAGCCAAGGTGTGGCTCTGCACAGGTGTGAGCAATGCAACCCTGGGGATGGGAGCCCAGGCCACGTCAGAGGCATGTGGAGCCCCTGCCCAGAGTCCTTGTGCAACAGGTCAGCCAGAGATGCTGCTTTGGCAGAAGATGGCCCACGGCTGTGGGAAGCCCATGCCACCTGGGACACAGTGCTCACCAGGCTATCAAGCAAGAGGGACAGTGACACGCAGAGGTTACTGGGAACCAGTCCCAGCAAGGATGGCTTGTGAATTCCACCCAGACCCTGCTGCTGGGTGCTGAGGAGGGAAGAGGGGCTGTCCTCCCCCTTGAATACTGCCAGGGGGCCAGAGAAGGAAAGAGCGCAGAGGAGGAGCTGCCCAAGGGGGAGTGGGAGACCTGTCCTGAGAGCAGGCGGTGCCACCACTTAGGGGGAAGATGAGGGCCCAAAGGGATGGGTAGAGGGTATCAGAAAGGCCTGGAGGGGCTTCCCAGGGGAGATCAGACAGGGAATGAATGAGCAGGGGATGGGGGTGGACAGGTGGAAGAATAGAGGGTTACGGCCCTATCAGGATAGCTCCAGTTTCTTTTCTTTTCTTTCTGAGACAGAATCTCACTATGTCGCCCTCAGTAGAGTGCCGTGGTGTCACAGCTCACAGCAACCTCAAACTCTTGGGCTTAAGTGATTCTCTTGCCTCAGCCTCTCAAGTAGCTGGGATTACAGGCACCTGCCACAACCCCTGACTATTTTTTTGTTGCATTTTGGCTAGGGCCGGGTTTAAACCCACCACCCTCAGTATATTGGACTGGCGCACTACCCACTAAGCCACAGGTGCTGCCCAATTTTTCTATTTTTAGTCGAGTGCTCAGGCTCTCTTTTTAGTAGAGCAAGGCTCACTCTTGCTCAGACTGGTCTTGAATTCCTGAGCTCATGTGATCCACCTGCCTCAGCCTCCCAGAGTGCTAGGATCACTGGTGTGGGCCACAGCATCCAGCCCAATTTATATTCTAAATTAGAGCTCATGTAACATGTTACTTGGATAAAGCCCCTCAAAAATATAAAAAAGGGGGCAGTACCTGTGGCTCAAAGGAGTAGGGCACTGGCCCTATATGCCAGAGGTGATGGGTTCAAACCCAACCCCGGCCAAAAAATTAAAAAAAGAATATATGACAGGTTTCAAACCACAGGAGATGCCTCTCTGGCCCTCATGTTCCCAAGGTCACTCACACTTCTTCTGCTGCTCCCGGATGTTCTCCCTCCACTCGGCGCGCTCGTAGTCGGAGGAGATGAGGAATGTGTAGCTCTGGGGCAGGTGAGGAGAGCATAACCCAGTTATCTCTGTCCAGCTAGGAGGGTACCTGTCAGACTTGGGGCACCCCACTGCTGTCAGCCAGCCAGGGGCCTGTGGCGAAGTGTGCTTACACTCACAGCTTGGTGTGTGGCTTCTCACTCTCTGCCCTCCTTAACAGCTGGGTGTTGGGCCACAGCACCTAAGCCCCCATTTGAACTGCCAGGGTCAGGGTGTGGCACAGGGCTCAGGCACATGGAGGAGGTTGCCAGAAATTCACAATGGTGAGCTGACGTCAACTTGACCTTCCGCATCCAAACCACAACCCCAATGCGGACCCAGAGATGAGGCTATGGCAGGGCCCACCAGCTGCCTCTCCTGGCCAGGGGGCCAGGGGACAAACCATTTTGCCCATTGACAGGTGTGTCTCATGCCCTTGGAGGGAGAGAGCCAGGCTACAAGATGGTACTGGGACTTGGGAGAGAAGTTGAGTCTTTGGTCCGTGCTACCACCAGAGGGCATCATTGCACTGAGGGCTGGGTCTGCACAAACCGCAGAGGCTACCCTCCCTGGAGACCCTGACATTCTCCAGCTGTGGGAGATGAGCTAGCTGCCACTCAACCTGGGGGCTACAGCCCAAAGTGTGCACACCTGGGGGCCTGGGCACCTGCCCGTGCTACAGTGGACCAGGATGGTCTCAAAGGACAAAAGGCCGCGTGATCAGTCAGTCAGGGGGCCAGCCCAGGCCAGGAGCGTCTGCCTGGGCGAGCAGGAGGGGTGTCGTGGGGGTGCTCACCTTGCCGTTGCGGCTGTGCACCCTGAAGGCCATGCTGGGTGACATGAGCAGCAGCAGCGACTCCTGCTCAGACAGCTTCTTCTTTAGCCTCTCGGTGGCCTTGCTGCCTTTGTTTGCTCTCTGCAGGGAAAGGCCACATTTTCATCCCAGTGCCTGGGACAACCTGCTCCCACTCGATCTGTCCCTCTGACCCCACACCTGGCCCATGGAAGGTGGGAATCTGTTTATCCACTCAGCTCAGCCCAGGGCCACAGGCAGCTGCTACTGGTGACATTTTCAGGATAGAAACAGCCTTTCCAGGCCTGGCATAAGCTATGGGACATGCTCAGTAAACTTTCTTTTTCTATTTTTGAGACATAGTATTACTCTGTCACCCTGTAGAGTGCGATGGCATCACAGCAACCTCAAACTCCTGGGCTCAAGCAATTCTCCTGCCACAGCCTCCCAAGTAGCTGGGACTACCTGCCACAAGCCCCAGTTACTTTTTCTTTTTTTCTTCTTGAGGTACAGTCTCACTTTCTTGCTCCCAGGAGGGTGCCATGGAGTCATACAAAGCAACCTCAAACTCCTGGGCTCCAGTCATTCTCTTGCGTTAGCCTCCCAAGTAGCTGGGACTACAGGCACCCACCACAATGCTTGGTTATTTTTTAGAGACAGGGTCTTACTTTTGCTCAGGCTGGTCTTGAACTCCTAAACTCAAGCAATCCACCCTCCTCCACCTCTCTGAGTGCTGGGATTATAGGTGTGAGCCACCAAGCCCTGCCGTATGCTAGCTAGTTGTTCTATTTTTAGTAGAGACAGGGTCTCACTCTTGCTCAAGCTGATCTCAGCTTGAGCTCAGGTGATCCTCTCAAATCAGTCTCCCAGAGTGCTAGGATTATAGGTGTGAGCCACCAGATCATTTACTAAACCTTTCTTGAAGAAATGAAAATGTTCCTCTCATAAAGGCAGAGAGAAGAAACCTTTACAAACGTCCTTGCCTTCAAATTTTTTTTTCTTTTTTTGAGATAGAGTCTCACTATGCCACCCTCTGTCTAGTGCCATGGCATCACAACTTACAGCAACCTCAAACTCCTGGGCTTCAGTGATTCTCTTGCTCAGCCTTCCAAGTAGCTGGGACTACAGGCACCCGCTACAATGCCTCGCAATTTTTTTATTATAGTTGTCATTGCTGTTTAGCAGGCTTGGGTTGGGTTTGAACCCGCCAGCCCTGGTGTATGTGGCTGGTGCCCTGACCACTGAGAGCTATGGGTATGGTGCCCTTGCCTTCAGCTTTTTTTTTTCTCTTGCAGTTCTTGGCCAGGGCCAGGTTTGAACCTGCCACCCCGGTATATGGGGCTGATGCCCTACTCCTTGAGCCACAGGCACCATCCCTTTGCCTTCAATTTTTGACAAACTCAGACAATGTCCAGGGGCTGTTGTGACCCCCTCCCTGATCCAACCATCAGGCCCCCTGGAAGAGTCTGTGGAGGTCCCAGGGAAAAACCAGACAAATATCACAGCACCTAGACAGGGAAACCCTCCCAGCCCAAGCTGTGTAAGACTCCTTATGAAGCCACTACCCCAGGGAGGAGAAATCTGAGCTGCCTGTCACTAAGCAGGGCCCTGCCTCCCACCCCCAGACGAAGGGCACCATGTGGAAAATGCCGGGGTGCCATCAACAAGCCAGGACTACCCCTGAGGATGTAGTTCTGGCCCCTCTGCTGGGGACACCCTGCTTTGGAGGCCACAGTCTTGCCTAGATGAACAAATAACCAACGTTTACTTGGGCCTCAGGGCTCCCTGTGTGCTCCTCAATGTGCTGGGTTTGGGTGCAGCTGGGTGACGGCTAAGGTGGACCCCTCTCCTGCTGTGTCTACCCCAGCCAGGCATCCCTGGGCTGAAGTCCAACCTCCTAGGGACCTATGTCACCTGTGGCCATCTCACGGGACCTACTCTGGGCTGGGTAACCTCAGACATGACAGACTCATCCCCACTACTTTCATAGTCTTTGAAACCTTTCCGGAAAAAACTACGGGCCTGAAGTCCAGAACATGTGGAGGGGCAGCACCCCCACCTGGGGCTGGCCCATATCAGGACGGTGGGGTGTCTTCCTCAGCCCTACATCTGGGGCTGGTCCAAGCCCTCCACAGTCTGGCTGTGACTTTCCTTCCAGTGACTGAGTACTTTACCTATGTGACAGAGTGACACAGCAAAGGCTGCTGCCCGGGCATAAACCACTCAAGCCAATGGCCGGAGGCAAGGACTCAGAGGCAACTCTCCCCACTAGCAGATGGGACTTCCATTCAGGCACTCTCCCCAGAACTCAGAGTGACTCCTGCCGCTCCCCACACATACTGCTTGGTGCTCTGTGCCTGAGTCCTCACGCCTGCCCATGTGACCTGGGACTGCCCTTATGAACACAGCACTCTGCCATCCCAGGCTCAGTAAGTGAAAATCTTGTTCCCTACTGTGCACCCTCTGGAGAGCCAGGGGCTGCCCTGGGCAGGTTTTACCCAGGACAGCAAGGAGAACACAAGGTCGGGCTTGAGTTCCAGTGTGATGGTTGGTCAGGAGCCACAGGGATAGAGTCTCATACCTGGCCGATGAAAAAGTGTGACGCCAGCACGAGTAAGTGTCCCATGTGGGGAACCTGTGGTCACAGGTCAGACAACTAGGCATCAGGCCATTGGCCAGGTATGAGACTGTATCCCATGAGAGGGGCATAGTGACCCCCAGCACCCTTGATGCCTGGCGAGGAGAGTACCTGTGGGCCGCGTGCAGGCTACCGCCCACCAGGTCACATGGAGCCCAGCCCCCGGCGCCCCTAGCCCTGCACCTTCTCCCTCTGGATATCACTCTTGATCTGGGAGATCTTGATCTTCAGAGCATCCAGCTCCTCATCCGGCACCAGGGGGATGTTGGGGGCTGCCTCCGACTCGTCCACCATCTGGAAGCTCAGATCCGTGAGTGGAATGTACCACTTGCAGTCGTATTGCTGGGTTTTGCTGGTGGGAGAGAAGGAGAAAGCTGACCCAGGCTGACCGCCTTCCCTGGACGATGGCACTGCTGCTGAGACTGGCCATGAATGCTGACACAGGCTGATGGCCTTCCCTGAGACTGGCCATGCATAGTCCATCTAACCTAAAACCCAGCCTGACACTGGTGGCCCCCAGCCTTGACGGATGGGGAAACTGAGGCTCTCTTCCAAGCTGACTGATTAAACCCCCCCAGCAGGGCAATGGCAGGATGTGGGGAAGAGCCCAGTTCTGGTCCTTCCCAATGTGGCCTTTGCTCTAATCAGATCTGGTGTGACTTGGGTGAGTCTGACCCATGGGTGGTGGTGGGGTGTCTGTAGCGCTGTGCTGAGAGAACCTCAGAAGCCACCACCACCCTTGGGGGACAAAGAACAGTGACCACCCAGTGATGCCTGGCAGGGGAGGGCTGGCCTGCATGAACTCTTGCAGCTCCCTGACCTGCTACCCACACTTCCCAGATTGGTCCCAACATAACCCTCCCACAATGGTGTGTGACCCTTTAGGTCACCATGATGCCCCACAGTTATCTACAGATTGTTAATGGCAACTGTTTTTTTCTTTTTTTTTTTTTTTAGACAGAGTCTCAAGCTGTTCCCCTGGGCAGTGCTGTGGCGTCATAGCTCACAGAAACCACCAACTCTTAGGCTCAAGTGATCCTCTTACTGCAGTTTTTCTATTTTTAGTAGAGACAGGGGCTTGCTTTTTTTTTTTTCTTTTTCTTTTTGCTCAGGCTGGTCTCGAACTCCTGAGCTCAAGCTATCCACTTGCCTCGGCCTCACAGAGTGCTAGGATTACAGGTGTGAGCCACCATGCCTGGTGCCGTTAATGGCAAATTTTTTTTTTTTCAGGTGCCGCCCAATGGCAACTTTTGATCTTGAACCTGGCATTTTGTCTAGGTGGGAGAAACATAAACACAAGACAAGGCCCAGCTGCAACCTCACTGACCTCTCCTGGGTGACCCATGACCCCCCCATCCTAGAGCACTGGGGCAGGACAGGGACAGGTCACCACTCACCCTCCACTCACAGCCCCCCATCCTGGAGCATCCAGGCAGGACAGGGCCAGGTCACCATTCACCCTCCACTCACAGCTCCCCATCCTGGAGCATTGGGGCAGGACAGGGTCAGGTCACCATTCACCCTCCACTCACCACTCATACCCTCCCCCATCCTGGAGCATTGGGGCAGGACAGGGACAGGTCACTGCCCTATCCACTCATTGTCCCCCCCCCCATCCTGGAGCATTGGGGCAGGACAGGGCCAGGTCACCACTTACCCTCAACTCACCCTCCCCATCCTAGAGCATTGGAGCAGGACAGGGTCAGGTCACCACTCACCCCCTCCCCCATCCTGGAGCATCCAAGCAGGACAGGGCCAGGTCACCACTCACCCTCCACTCACCTCCCCCCCCACCATCCTGGAGCCAGGCAGGACAGGGACAGGTCACCACTCACCCTCCACTCACCCCCCCCCAATCCTGGAGCATCCAGGCAGGACAGGGCCAGGTCACCACTCACCCTCCGCTCTGCTTCTTGAGCTTGGTGCAGAGGAGTAAGTCTGTGAAGAGGAAGATGTGACGCAGCTTGCGGGCGCCCTCCACCAGCTCCACCATGAAGCTATCCTTCAGCAGCTGCCGGTGCTGCGGGCACAGAGGGGGGCCAGGTCAGACAGGGTGTGCGGGCCCTCCTGGCCCAGAAGGAGCAGGTTGCCCTAGAGACATTCTCCGCCCCACAAGGGGATATTTCACTCCCTCCACATCCAATCCTCAGACCACTGTCCAGAATTTTCTGTCCGTCTCACTGGCCTGACGACAGAGGCCTACAGGCACCCTTTTGTTCAACAGGCATTTCTTTCTGAGTCCCTCCTCGTGCTTGGCCTCCGCCAAGCAAACAGCCTATAGGGAAGACCAATGATGGGAGAAACCCTTTTAAATGGGTAGCCAGTGCGACTCCGGGGATGGCAACTTGAGACAAGAAGCTGGCGGTGCTGAGGAGGGGCAGTGCTGCAGAGGGACAGTCCCAAGCACACGCTCTGTGGTGGGAAGAGCTTCACGTTCTGGGTATAGACAGGTCAGCAGTGCAGCCATTGGGGAGGGGTGCTCTGAGAATAGGCGGCCCTCAGTGTCATGACAAAAACCAGGAGTGGTTCTGAAGGCAGCAGGAAGCTGGGGGCCCATGTCTGGAATACCTAGTCCTCCTGACCAGGCAAGACAGGACAGGCAGAGTCACACACTTCTGACAGCTGCCTGAACACCTGTGGCCTGAGAGCAGAGGCAAAGAGGAGCAAGGGTGGGCAGCATGAGCTCCCAGCCAGCCACGTGCCTTTCTGCATCTCAGCACTTTGCTGCTAAATGGGCATGTTAAGGTAAACCACTGATTCACCCACAAACAGTGCCGGGCACGGTGTGTGGGCTGGGTGCTACCAGGGTAGAGGCTGTCGCAGTAAGCCCTCCCCGCACACAGATGGTGTGCTGTGCGGGCATATCCTGAATCATCTGATGTGATCCCCGTGACACACTGTAGGCAGGTCCTGATGCTCACTTCACAGATAAGAAAACAGAGCCTTGTAGAAGTCCGCTGTCTACCCAGGTAGCACAGAGAGCAAGTGGTAACATGCATTTCTGCAAGTGCACACGTTGTTCCTTGCTGCCTCTGGGTGCTGTCACCAAGCAGCTGTCTGCCCTTGGGGACGCACAGTCCTGGCTGCACCTGGCTTCCAGGAAGGCTTCCTAGGGAGGGCAACCCCTGCCCTGAGCTAGGATGGCTGGGAAGAGTCTGTACGTGGGATGTGTACTACAGAGCGCCTGAAAACCCATGTCTCCCCTGGCAGGTGGTGCACCCCTGCTCTGGAGGAGCCAGGCTGGCCAGGGGACAGAGCAGGTGTCTGGACAGAGCAGGTGTCTCCCACACCCTGCAGGATCTAGAAGCAACAGAGTTCCCAGAAGCAAATTTAGTCTGGGCCAGGCCCCTGACACTCCCTGGGTGGAGGCTGCATATCACCTTTGTAGGTAGGCTGGCTCACGACGGCCCTGGTGCCCTAAGTGGAAGGGCAAGAAGACTGTTGGTGTGCCAAGGTGTGACTCATTGGTACTCACCCACTCCCTGCCTGCCAAGGGCAGATAGCTGCCTGGTGACAGTACCCAGAGGCAGCAAGGAACAGCGTGTGCACTTGCAGAAATGTCTGTACAACGCAGGAAGGCTGACCCAGGCATGTCCAACTGTTGGGTCTGCAGCAGGGACCAAGTCTGGGGAGGATCCTGGGACACTGAGGTTCTCCGGGAATGATCACAAGATGTCCCCTTGGCAGGCACACAGCAGAGGGTCTTCCAGCCCAGGAAGAGAGGTCCAAGCAATGACACGGCCAGAGGGCAGCTCTCTAGTCACAATGGGACTGAGCTTCTCGCCATCACCAGCAGAGGGCACTCTAAGCTCAGCTCAGAAGCAGTGCACACACCTGTGGGCCAGAAATGCCCAGACACCCTGTCTTCCCACACTGACCAGATCCCCAGGGTTTCAGGGCCTTCGAGCCAACACAGACTTCCCACTGACCCACCAAGTCAGGTGAGGGACACAGCAAGAGTGGGGCTGGGTCCCCACAGCATCCTAGAGACAGTGTAAGGTCACATGGGAGGACTGTCCCTGTGGCCATGTCTCAAGAGAAGCAAACACCCCCAGGCAGAGCTGCAGGACAGAGAGGATGAGACCTTACTGACCCCAGGACAAGGACAGCATCATGCTTCAGAGGTGCTGATGGGCAGTGACTCTGAAAAGCTGGCCCACTGGAGATCCTTGTGTTTTTGCTGTGTTTATCTCTGTGCATCCTGTCTCCCTCCGTGTGGGTATCCATTCCAGCGTGAGCATATGCCGGTGTGTGTATGTGCCCATGTGTCCTCACATATGTGACCCCACGTGGGCATGTGTCCCTCTATAGATGTGTGTGCCCCTGTGTGTGCTGTGGGGCAGGGTATGGGAGGGAGGCACAGATGTCACACCCCCTTTGGGGAGCTCCCCCACAGCCATGGTGGGGACACCAGCTGGAAGGGACACCATCTGCCTTCTCAAATAACCGATAACATCACCCCATAGGCAGCCGCCCAGCGAGGCAAGGCGGCCAGGGCCCCCTGCACCTTCACTGCCTGCTGCACCCTCCTCTCTCCACAATGATACTGCCAGCTCGGTGGCTCCATTTCTCTGAGCCTCTGTTCACTTAAAAATGAGATGGCAATGACACAGACCCTGTGGTGGCATTTTTTCAGAGCATTAAATGAATCACTGTACCCCAAGGTCATCACACAGGGCTACCAGTTACCATTCACCAAGACCTCAAAGCTGTGCACATGGCGGGGGGGAGCGGGGACATCTTCAGAGCCTCCCATACATGACTTTACCAGAGAGGTACATTCACCCCCCTTTTACAGACAGGAAACCGGAGCCCTGGGAGGTGGCATTTTGTGCCCATGGTCTTTCAAGGAGGGGGCAGGCTCAGGCCACATGGGCCATGAGGAAGGGTCTTCCCCAGGCTGATACTTCCTTCAGCTGTCACTGTGGTAACACCCACCCCCCTCTCTTGGGTATAGCCTTCTCACACTGGAATGGATGAGGCTGGAAAAAAGGAACTATTACAGGCTAAAGGCCTGTGACCCCACCCACAGAATTCATGTACCCCAACACCCACTGGGAAGGGGTTCGGAGGTGGGGCCTTTGGGAGTAAGTAGGTTTAGGCGAGGTTCCGAGGGCGGGGCTGACGTGATGGGCTCAGTGTCCCTATAGGAAGACAGAGATCGTATTCTTGTGAAGGAAAGGCAGTGTGAGGACACAGTGAGAAGGTGGCCCAGAACCTGACCTCGCAGGCCCCCGGGGGAGGGAGAGAGAGATGCTTGTTGTTCATGCCTCCCAGCAGGTGGTATGTGGGCACAGCTAACTGAAATGCCTAACACATGCTCTGGGCTCCAAGACCACAGTTTTATGGGGGGCTGGGGAACATCCTCAGGTACTGCAGCATGATGAGAAACAAACCAGCAGGGCCTGGACGGGTGGGATGAGGAAAAGTCACCACGCAGGCCCAGGTGGGGCACCGGCGGCTGGCCCAATGGGCCCTGCAGGCAGCTAGCAACCCCAGCCCTCACTACTGTGCCCATTGAGAAAATCTGCACCCCAGGAGAGCTGGCTAACTGCCAGTGACCTGGATGACACTGCCTGCCAGTGGTAGTCCCTACACTGCAGTCTCTAGAGGGTCAACAGGTGCTCAGGGAGCAACAAGGGTCCCCAGCCAGGCTGACAGCCTCGTGGCCTAGGACCTACCACCATAATTTCTGGCCCTTCTCCCCTCTCACCTGACCTCTGGCTCTTGGAACCTGGCTAACTAGCCTCCCTGAAGAGCAAACCTCCACTGCCTGGTTTGAAAGAAAGCCTTTCCTGGCCAATTTTGGCCTGAGAGATTTCATGCACCCTCAAGAGACACATCACAAGACAATCTCTCTCTGGGGGTGGTCCAGAAGGGACACGAACCTGTTGGAGGGTGGGGCAGGGCCCAGGGAAGCACACTGCCAGTTTGCAGCAATAACAAGGGTGGTGGCAGCTAACGTTTGCTGAGCACCTACAGTGTCACCCCACAGCTCATCTCCCTCCACAGAACCGCCCTGTGTAGCAGGCTCCAGCTCCGCCACATCACGGAGAATGAACAGCTGAGGGGGTGAGCAGTGTGCCCACGCTCTTGGGATGAATTAGAACCTGGCCCAGACAAGCCCAGAAGCCCAACATTTGCAGGTAAATAGGGCCAAGAAAGGCTGGGCTCTGAACATGGGCACCCCCCACCCCCATCTTATCTTCTGGGAGCATTGCCTGACGAGGTTCTTTCAGCTTCCTCTCCAGGACCTGGGCACGCTGGGGGTTAGAGATGACCAGCAGGGCCTGGACGCCCACAAGTGGCTGCCACCTTGTGCCTGGTGGAGCTGAACACTCCACTCCTCCCGCCCTCGGGCTGGCACCTGCCTCTCCGCAGCAGTGCCTGTGAGGTCTGGCCTCTCCAGTTGTCCACCAACTCTTTCACCATCAACTGAAAGGCCTCAGCTCTCCTGGGGCCACGCCTCGCCACCTCTCCACCTTAGCCTGCCCCAGTAACCCCCTAGGACCAACCCCCAGCTCCTGATCAGACCATTCCCTGATCCTCTGGGATCCCAGGTGGAGGACAGTTATTGGGGCCAATGCATGGCTGGCTCTCAGGAGAC
>NW_003852676.1:515622-546484 GCF_000181295.1 Otolemur garnettii
CCCATCGAGGCCCTGCTCCACTCAATGTCCAGGCCCATCGAGGCCCTGCTCCACTCAATGTCCAGACCAACAGAGGCCCTGCTCCACCCACAACCAAACTGCCGGGGAAGTTTGAAACAGAGCCCGACCCTCCCAACCGGGGCCTCAGACTTGGGTAGCATGCTCAGCTGAGAGGAACACATCCTCTTCCTTGAGACTCCATCTGCCTCCAGGCAGAGCAGAGACAAGAGGAGGGTAGATTAGTCCTGTCAGTTCACAAGGAAGAAAGGGAACCAAAGTCTAACACACCTAGGGACACCTGACCTCACATCCTGGCTTGGCTGCTTAGCCAAGTCCTGCAGCTCCAGGACTGTGCTCTTTAAGCAGCAGCATCAGTGGTGCCCTGACACTGAACAGTGGCCGGCAGGTGCGTGGCTATGTGTATGGGCAAGCCAGTCAATCTCTCTATGCTGCACTTTCTCACCTATGGAAGGGCACATCCCTCTGACCCCATAGGATCCACATAAGAACTCAAGGCCAGTTCCTTCAACAGCGCATACTTGACGTTAACGGCACGCACCAAATTCAGAGATCAGCAGAAGACAAAGCTCTAGCCTCCCAGCCACAAATGCTCTTTGCAGCCTGAAAAAGCAGCTGGCAGAACCCCACCTCCACCCACGGGAGGCCCTGTGGATTCTTTCCTTGCTGGTGACGTAGAGGGTCCTCTCCTACCATCCTTGACACAGATGGTGACGGTGTGGGGAGGTCATCAGCCCTCACTTCCAAATGGTCCGTTGAAGGTTGTGAAGCCCTTTCAGCCTCATGGCCTTATAGAGGCTGTGGGTTCAGTTACTGACTGCAGAGATCACAGATACTTAGGGAAGAAAAAGGGTGTCCTCAAATCAGTCACATCAAACACCAGTATGTGGTGTGGCCTGGCACTGCTACTGCACTGGGGTCTGCAGACTGGCTGGGCAGCCTCACTAGGGGGATGCCCGGGGTTGGAAGGCCCCACTGATTACCAGCATCTGTCCTGGGAATGGACAGGGGGTGGGGCACAGTGCAGGCATGTGTCTGCCATCCTGGCTGGCCACCGTCGAGCCACTACCTTTAACCTGCCCTGGATGCTCTGAACCACGGGGTGCAAGTCAGACTCGTGGTGACTTTTCAGAGGTCCTAAGTCCTTTTCCCCTTTTGCAGCTGAGGCACCCAACTGACCCCTCCTCAATGAGCAATGCCCCTTGTCCAGTCCAGATGCTGGCAAGGTGCAGATAAAGGACTCTGCCCTTGTGAAATGCCCTGCCTTTACCCAGGGGTGTCCAACCTGCAGCCTCTGCGCTGCATGCAGATTCCTTAAGGACCGTTTTGATTACCTGTGGTGTCAAATACGGAGAAAAGTATGCGTGGGCCTTCTCTTTTGCTAATCAGCTTTCCTTAGTGATTAGACAACTCCTATTCTTTGTGCAGGAGAAAAGTAAAAGGGGTGGACACCCACAACACATCCTGCTTGGTCACCCTGAGACCCTGGCAGTGGGTCAGCACAGGAGGAGGCCCATGGGACAAATAGGACAATGAGGGCCTGGCTGCCAATTTCCAGGCAACATCTCATTTTCTGCAGTTCCCTAAGGCTGCAGACTAATGAACTGAACAGGCAGAGGCTTTTCTCTCCAGGTATCCTCCTAAGTGGCAGCTGGACATATAGGGAGCAGACTACAAACCGTGTGAAAGGTGCCTATGTTGTTCCCCAGGTCAGGGTGCCTGTAAAAGAACAGCTGACAGAAGGGAGAAAGAGGAGAGAGAGAGAGGAGGAGAAAGAGGAGGTTCTCAGAGGTAATTACAGTCAGGTTCACATCCTGCATGTGCCTTCCCTGGCCAGATCGCTGTTGTCCTTGCATGAGATCAAAGAGGTTTGGTTTTTTATTTTTTTTTTTGAGACAGAGTCCTATTCTGTTGCCCAGGCTAGACTGCTGTGGCATCATAATGGCTCGCAGCAACCTCTCACTGCTGGGTTCAAGTGATCCTCCTGCTTCAGCCTCCTGAGTAGCTGGGATTACAGATGCCCGCCACACCCGGCTAAATTTTTCTATTTTTAGTAGAGATGGGGTCTCCCTATTGCTCAGGCTGGTCTCGAACTCTTGGCCTAAAGTGATCCTCCCACCTGACCTACAGTTAACTTATTTTTTTTTTTTTTTTTTTGAGACAGAGCCTCAAGCTGTTTTCCTGGGTAGAGTGCTGTGGCATCATAGCTCACAGCAACCTCCAACTCTTGGGCTCAAGCGATTCTCCTGTCTCCACCTCCCAGGTAGCTGGGACTACAGGTGCCCGCCACAACGCCTGGCTATTTTCTGGTTTCAGCTATCATTGTTGTTCAGTGGGCCTAGACTGGATTCGAACCCGCCAGCTCAGGTGTACTGTGGCTGGCGCCCTAGCCGCTTGAGCCACAGGCGCTGAGCTAACTTATTTTTAATGAAAGGGCACTTAGCAAGAAGAAGGGTTCCAGGAGGATAAAATGCTGTCTTCTTTTTTACCTGTCCCCTGGGCTGGAGATGCCGAGTGGGCCAGAGTATGGGGGAAGTGAGGGGAGCCTTGGACATAACCCATTGAGACAGAAAAGCAGAGTCAGCTCAGCAAGGCACAGTTATGGACACTGCCCGAGGATGTGGGGCCTGTGGGGGTCACCCTGCAGCTTTACCCCAGCATCGAACACACAGGACTGGCTGGAACCCTGCCAGGGTGACCCATTCCCAAAGCAGCTCATTTCCTGGTCAGGCTGACCCGTACTGAGGACGGGTGGGGTGGGGGGTGCCGGGTCTCAGCCTAGGGTGTGCTATGAGGCCCCTGCTACTCACCTCTCCCTTCTTTACCGTCATGGATTGCCGGCGAGGCGTGATCTCCTCGTTGATGCTGGAGAGGAAGTTCTGTGAGATCCGGAGGGCATCCTGCAGCAGGGGGTGGTCAGGGTGGCTGGAGGGAGTGTGCTTCAGTAAGTCCTGCACCGGGGGAGACTCCAGTTAGGCAGAGTGCAGTGCTGGCACCCACCAGCCACGGCATGCTGAGCACAGACACTTGGGGCAAAACCAGAGTCCCTAAGTGCCACCCCACCTCTCTTGCTTGGGCCTGGGTTTTGCAGACAATGCTTGTACAAGCATTAGCCGGAAGCAGGTGCCAAGTGGGCACTCCAACAAACCCATGATGGGTGCCCTCTGCCAAGTGGGGCTCCAGCTGTCAAGGCCTAGGGCAGGGCTTCTTGACCTTGGTATTGCTGGCATTTTAGGGCAGATGGCTCTGTTGGGGCAGGGTTAGTCATCCTGTGCACTCTAAAATACTCAGCATCTTCTGTGGCCTCCACATTAGATGCCAGTAGCACCCCTTTGCCTGCAGCTGTGATAGCCAAACACATCTGTGGATACTGCCTTGAGTCTCCTACTAGGGGCACAACTGCCCTGGTCTAGAACCACTGGTCTGTACAGGGACAGGAGAAAGCCCTCGGCTTTCCTGGCTCTTCTTCCTTCAGATAAACACGTAAGCAATTCTGAATCCACAGGCACGCTGACTCTTCCCCTACCAGGAATGAAGTTCCTAGGTTCAGAGAAAGAAAATCCTCCCAGATCCCAAACCCCATCTGCAAAGAGAACCTGGAGAGATGAAATAAGCTTAGAGGAAGGCACTTGGGCTAGCAGTGTCGGGCCGGCCCCCACCCCCACTGCTTGGGGCAACTCCAAGCACCCTGGTTGTGATGAACCCCCAACCCCTGGACTAATCATAGCGGGCAGTGACTGCAGCGCCCCTAGAGTCTGATGGGCCACCAAGAGGGAGCCTTCCATACCACAATCTCAGCCAGGCATGGTGGCTCAGGCCTGTAATGCCAGCACACTGGGAGGCCGAGGTAGGTGGATTGCTTGACCTCAGGAGTACAAGATCAGCCTGGGCAAGAGTGAGACCTCATCTCTGCTAAAAACAGAAAAACTAGCCGGTTGTTGTGGTGGGCGCCTGTAATCCCAGCTACTAGGAAGGCTGAGGCAAGAAAATTGCTTGAGCCCAAGAGTTTAAGCTTATTGTGAGCTGTGTACCACGGCACTCTACCCAGGGGGACAGAGATTCTGCCTCAAAAACAAAACAAAAACCCCACCACAGATCTCACTGGGATGCCACACGGCACTGTGACTCACATGAAGGACAAGTGTGCTCCTTGTCACCCGGTCCACAGGCTTGTAGAGCAAAGCTGCGGAGAGAAAGCCCTGTGAGTGACAAGGCACACATAGGGAAAGGAGACCACCCACCTGCTGGCCCTCAGCCCAAGTGTGAGGGGAGACAGAGCCACCCCAACTTCTACAGGCCCCGGCTCCCCACTGTGCAGGGACAGGGCGGACCCAGAGCACCTCCCCAGAAAGCTTCGGACCTGGAGGTGGGACATCACATGCGGAGTCCAGAGCTGCTCGGCAGACCCGAGCCTACAGGGCTGACCTGCTCCCCAGTACAGATGCACGCTGAGGTCAGAGGACCCTGTGGTGCTCAGTGCTGACCTGGGGACTTCTGGAGGTTGATTCTGAGAGGGCTGTGAATGGATTCAGATGTGGACACAGCTCTTGGCTTGACAGGTGCTCTGAGAACCTGCTTGAGGACACCGGGCTCCAGTGGCACAGGGGTCCTGCTGCCACTGTGCCTGGCCTGCTGTTCTCTCTGAGCATAACTACTAATGCCACTTTGACAACTCACAGAGGAAGTGACTTAAAATTCCTAATACCACTTTCCCAGCAACTCTGGATTCATGCCTTGTCCTGCCACTCAAAACCTGCATTCTACACAGGTCCTTCCCTGCCCCACCCTGCCCCGAGCTGCTCTTTCCTCGCCCCTCCCTTGAAGTTTGAAGTCTGAAACAGGGAAGGCACCAGGGGTGACCCAGCTGGGCACTGCGTCTGCTTTCCTAGCAATGCCCCTTCTGCTGGCACGACTGAGTCTGGGCATGGAGAACTCACTTTCCAAAGAGTTCTTGGTCGTCACTGGATCCTTGGCATCCTTGTTGCTCCTGGCTCTTAGGTTCTGTGGAGAGAAAAGCATGTGTTTGCATGGATGACAGAGCAGCTTTGATATGGCAAAGTTCTGTGGTCAAGGACTTTCAGCAGAAATCTCAGCCTTCTCTCACCACAAAGAGTCCGGATGTGTTCTGAGTCAGTGGATGAAATCACAGGGTAAGCAGAGCCCACAGGCTGTGGGCCACTCAGGACAGAGCTTCTCAGCTGTAGAAATTCTCTGTTCAGGGCAGCTGTCCTGGTGCACTGTCAGAGGCCGGGCAGCACCCGTGGCCTCCACTTATGGGTGCAGGAACACCCCTTTTCTGCAGTTGTGACAATCCTAACTCCAGGCAATGGTAAGTGTCCCCTGTGGGACAAAACAGCCCCTAGCTGAGGGTCTCTCAGAGGATCCTGCTAGCAGGAGGAACAGTTGGGTACCTCAATGCACAGCACTATTTTCCTGGAGTGGTGAGTCAGTGTGTTGGGTACTGGTGGTTCCTAAGAACACTCATCTTTGGAGAGTCCACCCCCACCCACCCTCTTCCCATTTGCAAACGTACATGCTAATGAAAAAATGAGGCACTAAGATCCCCAGGGGGAGAGCAGGGCTTTTCAGTGGATAGGCCATGTTTGAACACAACTGCAATGTAGAAGGCATCACTCATCGGGCCCAAGGTGCAAATAGAAATGAGAAGACACCTGTGTGCCTGAAATCCTCCCTGGGAAGGAGCTGCAGTCGACCCCTGCACTAGGCTTCAGAATAAAAGCACACACCGCTCAGAGACGGAAGGGGCTCCGAGATGGCTCTGCCAACCTCTTTGCCATGGGAAACCTCTCACGACCAAAGACGATGCTTTCTAGTTCACTGGGGCCAAACTCTGCTGGTCACTTTGGCACCTTTCCTAGACGCATCCCTGCAGTGACTGTTATTCCATACATCTGACTCAGGGGTTCTCACAGGGCGTGAAGGGGTGGGAGAGCCACACAGAACACTGCAACACCAAGTGCTCACGCGCCCAGGAGGTGCTTCCACACACAGGCCCCTGGATGGGCAATACCAGGCAGCACAAGGCACATGGTGGTATGTGGGAGTTCCTGCCTCTAGAAAAGTTGTGAGCGTGGTTTAAGCCCACATTTCCCAAACTAGAATGACTCTGGAAGCCCTTTTCATCTGATTCCTATCATCTACTGTCTGGGGAGCTGGTGTTCCATGGAACCCAGCTTGGGCAACTATGATCAAACCTATCTCCCGAGGATCATTTCTCCAGCCTCCCTGTCCTCGAGGGAGAGCTCAAGCCCCCTTGCCCGAGCACCGGCCCCCACACCTCCACACGCCTGCTGAGTCTTCCCCCTTCAGCTTGATTTGTTCTCCTCTGGCAGCTCCAATTTCCCTGGGTCTTTTTTTTGAAACACAGATGAGGAACCAAAGTGGATGTTGCCCTAACAGTAAAAGTGCCACAGAGCTTCTGAGATAGCCAGCTTCCGGCTGAGCTGCCACCCACATCCTACCATGGGCTCAATTTCTGACCTGTGCATGGCTGGAGGGACCACATAACCCCCCCCACCCCCCATCCCAGGTGGCACGCACCACTGTCTCCTCTCTCCTCTGCAAATACACATCTGGGTGAACTTGAACATGGCCACTTAACTGTAACCTGCTCTTAACGGATTAGGTCACTAATTTGTCAATATCACTTGGAATTCTCTGCCACCATTCCAGGGGTTAGGAGGATGGGAAGTTGCTAATTAAAAAAAAAAGAAAAAGAAGAGAAAGAACTGGGGGGTAGAGCAGGTTGGGGGGGAGCCTGCAGCCTTAGGCACCTGCAGATCCTGCTACCAGCAGCACCTGATGTGGAGTGGGGCCCCCACAGGCTCTGCAGGTAATATGTGATACCACAGTGGCACCCCGCCCACTCCACTGCAGTAAATGGTAAAATGACACAAAGCCTCAGAACAAAGCCAGGTGTGACAGCCACAAACTGTGGACCAGATGGAGAGGCCAGACTCACTCCGTATTTCTAGCTCCTATTTGTTTTTTTGAGACAGGGTCTCACTGTCATCTGGGCTACAGTGCAAGTGGCATCATCATAGCTCACTGCACCTTCCAACTCCTGGGCTCAAGTGAGCCTCCTGCCTCAGCCTCCTGAGTAGTTGGGACTGCATGAGTAGTCTGCCACATTCGGCTAGTTTTTGTATTTTTTGTAGAGATGGGGGTCTCACTATTTCCTGGGCTGGTCTAGAATGCCTGGCCCAAGTGACCCTCCCACCTGGGTCTCTCAAAGTGCCAGGGTTATAGGCATGAGCTGCCACGCCTGCCCGTTTCTTAACACTGTGTTTCTCACGCAGAGGAGTGTCCACCGGAGTCCCTGCTGGCTCGGGGAAAGGCAAGTCAGAAACAAGCCCCCAAAGAGGAAAATGCCAAAACTGACACGGAGGGAAAGGCTGGGAAGAAGGCTGTCTAGATACAGACCCCAGGGCCCTGCTGGGTTCCGGTCTCGGCTTGGCCCCCACCCCGTGGACAGCCCACTCTGTATCTGAGGGGCTCTTTTGCGTCCCCGGTGCTAAAACGCCACAGTTTGAGGTGTCAGCCTCATAGGGCTAAATGCAGGAAAGGAGATGGTGGCCCCTGAGACACAGGCCTAGGCTAGTGTAGCTCTGATCTGGGGCTCTGCAGAGCACAGGTGACACAGCCTTTGTTCCCTGGTGCTGGTTCCTCCTGCTCCCAGTTTTCAAGGTTGCGGGCAGGCTAGACTAGGAGAGGGGCAGGACACGCCCTGCCTGGTCTCCAGTGACAGGTGTAAAGTCAGCCCCAGGACTCTCATGGTGACATCTGCTAATGGCAGAACTACGGACATGCTTCCCTGCAGACAGTGCAAGAGTGCCTGAGGAACACAGCCAACCCCTAGAATCAGGCCCTGGCCCTGGGAGGCAGGAGGGTCTGCATATGCCCCTCTGTCTGGGCACAACAGTGCCTGGCACAGGGCTGATCGGAGTAAACCCAGTGCAACCTGGAAACAGCCTGGGTCACAACTAGCCCTGGATTTGGTGCCCTTAGTTCTCTGAGGTCAGGTTCTACCAAACACCAGCCTGCAGCCCGTGGTAGGAGGTGGAGGGTGTGGTGAGAGTTGGAGGTGCACCTGCCCAAACAGCCTCACAGAATTACCTCGGAGATTTCTGCAAACTGAGCGTTGGCCTGACAGCACTTCTCAGCTGTTTCCATGGCAACTCCATAGTTGTCCACAAAGGCCCGGTACACACCCAACTGGCTGGCCTGCAGGGAGGAAGGAAGAAAGTGTTGGACAGGTGCAGGACAGGTACGGGACAGGGGCTGCACCCCATCTTTCTGAGGAACAGGCTCCAGGCACTGCATATGGTGCACAGGCTGCAGAGACCTCAGCTCTTCTGCACTGCTCCCTCCCACCTGATCCCCTCCCCCCAGCACCCTTCCCTCTCCCAGAATGGCATGCTGAGCAGTGACTCACAGCCTGGGCAGGTGTGGGCTCCCTGCCACAGCTGCTTACTCCTCCTACCCCACCCACTTAAACGGGGACACCAGCAGCAGGTAAAGTTCAAAGCTGTTAGTGAATCTGGACAAGGGTCTTTACGTAGGTGAGACTGAACAACACCTCGTCACTCTGGCTGCAGGAAACCACCCTGAACTTGGAGGTCAGTGCCCCCAGCCTACGTAGATACAGTGCTCTGCTCACATCCATCCCTTAGGCAAGGAATACACAGTCCAGCTGTCCTGGCAGAAAAGGGCCTCCCACTGCCCAGGCATAAGCCTGTCCTAGACCTGGTGGGAATGTCCACGGGTCATGCTACACACCCGGCAGGTGGAAGACCTGTCAGATGTAAGGTGAGAGGCATTTAGTTTGTCCTTTACACACCAAAGGTATCTAAGGAGTGTCTCTTCACCCGCTCATCTGAGCAGTAGCTTCTGGGCCCCCCATCACCTTTAGAATCGGGGGGGGGGGATTCAGTTCTTCACTGGGACCAGGGACCACCAAACCTAGACCTGGGGAGGGGAGGAGCAGATCCAGAGACTCGCTGGCCAGGACAGGAAACCCCCACTGCAGCCAGTGGGGAGCTGGAAGCCTGAGGCATTCACTGCTCCTGATGTTTGTTCTATGTCAAACCTAAATTTTATTTCCACATGCATTTGCATTTATATTGAATTTTACGTTTCCAGAGACACTGGGTGAACCAGGCATGTGGCATTGTCTGGTCTTTGTGCTCACACCCCCCTGAAGCTGCACAAAGGGCCTCAGGGGTACGAGGAAAGGGCCCTGCCTCACTGACCATGCTGGATGAGAGCCTGCAGACTTGATAACCCCCAGAGCTCTTCTTCTTCCCCGCCTCCTGCCTTCCCTAGTCACTGAGTACAGCCCTGCTTCAGGCCTTGTCACCACAGCTGTGAATAATGCAGACACTGTGTGGCTCTGTGCAGCCAGTGTTCCAACAGGAGAGAACCTGATAAATCAGTGAGCACACAACATGGGCAATGTAACCACAGATGGCTACAAGCAGGGAAGGTCGCAGGGTGCCAGGTGACAGGATGCCTTAGAGATCACAGTCAGGACAAGAGAGGGGAGGACCCTTTCATGACTTCCTCCTCTGCCTTGTCCCAGGAATGCAATCTTCCAGGTACTCTGTGAGAAGTTCTGGCTGATCAAAATCAGAGCTGCATGGATTACAGCACAAACGGAGACCACTTGCCCCTGCTCTGTTGTGCAGAGAGGGGCGTGGCCGTGTTGCTGCGGTCCTGTTTTCCACCAGAAACGCAGGGTCAGGGAAAACACATCCTGATAAAATAAGCCTGATCTGGCCTCTGTCTTTCAATAAACGTCCAGGTCACTGAAGGTAACCAAAGTCAAAGGGACTGCTGCAGAGTGAAGGTGATGAGAGAGACGTGATGACCAGGTCTCTAACATGATCCCGGACCAGATCCTGCATCAGAGAACACCAACAGCTACAAAGACCCCAGCCTTGGTGGGGGGCTATTTATACAGACTGAGTGAGACTCGGTAGTGTCCCATCAACGTGAAAGTTCCTGAATTTGACAAATTCACTGTGCGTTACAGAAGAGAATGCCCTGTTCTTACCAAACACACAATGAAGTATTCGGGGGAAAAAAAGTGTATCAGCCAAGTGTATCAGCTAAGGCTTATGCAGAAGTCTTTGGAGCCAGAGAGAACAACAGGCAGGGGCCCACTTGGGGCCTTCTCCCTTGTGGGGTGTTTTCTTTTTCTTCCTTTCTTTCCTTTTTTTTTTTTAAAGATAAACTTAAAAAAAAAAAGTGTGTGTATGTATGTGCCTGCATGTATAAAAAGATAGAGCAAGTGTGGCAAAATGTCACAGCCATTGTATGTGAGTTCTCTATACTATTCTTGTAACTCGCAAGTCTGAAATGATTAGAGAACAACCACCACCACCAAACCTGAGCTGATAAAATTTCAGCTGGAAACAAACCCCAGAGCAGGAAGGGGTGGGTGATAAGGGCTGATCTGGGTCAGGCTGTCTGTGCCACTGGACGGAGCTCAGAGTTCCCTGGCTTGGGAAGAGGTGTGGAAGCCAGGCAGGGTGCTGTGACTTCCTTTGGTCCTAAACTCTCCCAGCTGGGGAGGCTGCAGGAGCCCAGCGGGGCCTGAGCTGCTTGGAGGGCAAACACGGAGACCATCTGTCCTGGGGAGTCCTCAGTGCTTAGCCTGGCGTGCATGTGCGTGAGCACTCAGCATGTGGTGACTAGGGCACAACTTCCTTGTCTCTCTCCCCAATCTTCCTGCTGGCACATCAGATGCACAAAGGTATTCAAGGACACCAGAGGAAGCTTTCCAAACTTCAATTCCAATGTTCATCAGACGATTAAAATGGAAAAAAAAAAGTTTCTGAGAGATTTCAGAACATTATTTGGGAAAGAGCTCTGGATATGTCCCTCCCCACCCCACCCCCCAACCCACCCCAACAACTGGCTTCTCTGCTTCCTAGGACGACTACAGGCTGAGCCAAGTCCACTAGGTTTAAATTGCTCATTCCTAAGGGGAAGAAATGGGTGGGGCTTCAAAGATGGAGGGGACACCTACATCAAAATACAGCCTCCTCCTCCCTGTCTATGGGGAAAGGAGCCCCAGTGGGCAAGAATCTGAACAAAAGAAGGGCTTTATGCATTTCTCATGCCTCAGCTCTGCCTGAAGTCCAATGGGTCTGCGGCCCATGGTGACACAGGGAGCGGCTGCCTATAGGAAAACCATGCCTTGGAGCAGAACACTTAGGCCCAAGCCCAAGCCAAGGCCAAGGCCAGAGTCAGCACAGCTGGGTGTCATTGTGAAAGTCCTTAGCATTAAATGTGCTGGAGACACAGCCACATGGATGCCCTGTTTTTATCATTTCTCTCTGCCAGGACCCTCTCAGTACCTAAGAGCAATTTTCCCACTATTTTTACTTATTTATTTATTTATTAAATCACAGCAGTGCACATTAATACTATCATAGGGTGCAGTGTACTGTTTCTGTATACAATTTGAAATACTTTCACCCAACTGGTTAACATAGCCTTCATGTCTTTTTCTTAGTTATTGTATTAAGACATTTAATCTACATTTAGAGAGATTCGCATTACCCTTATAGGATGAACCATAGGCGTGATCCCACCAATCACCCTCCCCTCTCCCCTCTCCCCATATTCCTGGGCTAAAATTGGGTTATCGCTTTCCTATGAAAGCTATAAATTAGTTTCAAAGTAGGCTGAGTACACTGGATACACTACTTTGATTTTTATTGCCCAAGTCTCCCCTCCTCATACCATCTTTTTAAAAAAAATTCTCCTGGCAGTGCCCATAGCTTAGTGGTTATGGTGCCAGTCACATGCATCGAGGCTGGCCCTTCCAAACCTGGCCTGGGCCTGCTAAACAACAATGACAACTGCAACAAAAAAAATAGCCAGGCATTGTGGTGGGCACCTGTAGTCCCAGCTACTTGGGAGGCTGAGGCAAGAGAAACGCTTAAGGCCAAGAGTTGAAGGTTGCTATGAGAACTTCAGCCCAAGAGTTCGAGTTTGCTGTGAACTGTGACACCTCGGCACTCTACTAAGGGCGACATAATGAGACTGTGTCTCAAAAAAAAAAAAAAAAAAGTCTTCCAGGCTGGGAGGATCACTGGAAGACAGGCATTTGAAACCTCTGTTAGCAAGTGAGAGAACCTACCTCTACAAAAAAATGGAAAAGTTAGCTGGGTGTGGTGGTGCACACCTGTCATTCCAGCTACTTGACAGGCTTGAGCCCAGGAATTTGGGGTTGCTGTGAGCTATGGTGACACCACTGTACTCTAGTGCAGACACCAGAGAGAGACCCAGCTAAAAAAAAAATCTCCTAGTGATTCAAGGACTTTTAATTCAAGTAACTGCAAAAATGAAATAAAGGAAAATCAACCCTTCTCTACTTCCACTGGTGCTTCCCTCTCCAGCCAGTGTTTGTCTCCTGTCTTCTCTGTCCCTTGTCTAAGTCCTGCTGTCCTGGGCAGTGCACCATTTTGATCCCCAGTGCCTTTAAGGGCGCAGGTGCGCCTGTCTGGAGCCTGGAATCCTGAGTAAATTCAGTGGAGGTGGGAGATGGCGGGTGTCAGGGAGGGAGGAAAGGTGAGAAGCCCCACATGCTGATCTCGAAGCTGGGTGGGCAAAATCCCCCCAGTCTCTCCCTCCTCACAACCTGCACTTTGGCATCTTGGGCACCAAAACACAGCTGGCTCTGACTCGAGGCCATCATCTCGGTGTCTGATGGCAGCACACACCTTCAGGCAGAGCGGCAGACCTGACCCCTGCCCGGCCACCAGCCCCCAGCACACCCTAAACCCAGGAGAATGCCCCACAGCTGCTCCCAGCCACTCACCAGCTTCTGGAAGAGGTCGCCCACCCGCTGCTGGTGGCTCCACTGCTGCACTCGCGGGAAGAGCCCATCGTAGAACTCCTTGTGGATCTCATAGAGCTCAGGCACTTTGAAGAAGATGGTCTCGATCTGCTGACTGGTCAGCACTGGCTGAGAGGTGGTGGCAGCAGCTTTCAAAGGCTTCATGGGCTGGAAGAAGACACAGATCAGAGGGCCTGTCATTCATTGGTGCACTGCACAACCATCAAAAATTTGGGGGTTATGTGACACACATAATCCCCCCCTCCTTTTTTTTTTTTTTTGGCAGTTTTTGGTTGGGGCTGGGTTTGAACCTGCCACCTCTGGCATATGGGGTCGGTGCCCTACTCCTTTGAGCCACAGGCACCGTCCTTGTTTTTTTTCTTTTTTAGACAAAGTCTCTCTCTGTCACCCTGGGTAGAGTGCTGTGAAGTCATAGCTCACAGCAACCTCAAACTCTTGGACACAAGCAATCCTCCTATCTTAAGTCTCCTGGGACTAAAGGCACCGGCGGCAACGCTCAGCTAGTTTTTCTATTTTTAATAGAGATGGGTGGCTCAGCGCCCGTGGCTCAATGGCTAAGGTGCCTGCCACATACACCTAAGGTGGCGGGTTCGAATCCAGCCCAGGCCCACCAAACAACAATGACTGCAACCAAAAATAGCCAGGTGTTATGGTGGGTGCCTGTGGTCCCAGCTACTTGGAAGGCTGAGGCAGGAGACTTGCTTGAGCCCAGCAGTTGGAGGTTGCTGTGAGCTGTGATGCCACAGCACTCTATCCAGGAGGACAGCTTGAGGCTCTGTCTCAAAAAAAAAAAAAAAAAAAAAAAAGAGAGATGGGAATCTCACTCTTGCTCAGGCTGGTCTCAAACTCCTGAGCTCAATGGAGCCGCCCCCCTTGGCCTCCTAGAGTGTAGGATTATAGGCCACCATGCCTGGTCATCCTTTTATTTTTCAATCCCATAAAAAAAATAAAATTTGAGGGCAGCGCCTGTGGCTCAAAGGAGTAGGGCGTCAGCCCCATATACCAGAGGTGGCGGGTTCAAACCTGGCCCTGGCCAAAAACTGCAAAAAAAAAAAAAAAAAATTGAAAACCAGTTTGGTGTGGTAACTGAGTTTACCATCAGTATCCACCCCAGGGAGGGTGAGCTGCCCCCAGGCCCCAACGGCTCCCCTCAGACTGGTGAGTGAGAGTCCCCCATCCCCTGGAACTTTACCCTCAACCCCTGCTTAGCCCCCTCCACATCTTCCTCACCAACAGCAGCGCCTCCAGGTGGCTCAGGTAAGTCTCCTCGCTAGCCAAGATTCCAGACAGGACCCATTTTCTCATCTCCAAGCCCTTTTCTAAGTCCAGTTCACTCTGCCGGAGAAACAATAGAAGTCAGACTGGGGTGGAGGGATGGAGCAGGGGTCCTCACACTTTTTAAACAGGGAGCCAGTTCACTGTCCTTCAGACCACTGGAGGGCCAGACTGAGGGCCCTGGGACGAGTCGGCTGCTAAGCAGGACAGGCAGGCAAAAACACCCAGCAGGCCAGATAAATGTCCTAGGTGGGCCGTAGTTTGAGGACGCCTGGGACAGAGAGGTAGAGAGGTGGAGAGGGACGCTCATGTCGGCCCCTCTCAGAGAGGAAGGCCTGCCTGTCCACTTCTGGACAAGTCCCTCCAGAAGGCTCCACATGGAATTAAAAGGTAGACAGGGGAAGGGATGGTCTTGGCACACACTCAGCCACTTGCTCACGGTCCCTTACAAATTCTTGGGTGGGGCACATTCTAAAGCCAAGGGCCACCCCTGGTCTCAACATACTGGGAGATGGGAAGTCCGGTGCTGAGCCGGCTGGGCAAGCCTCTCCCACACCTCCTGCCTGTGATGGAGGAGCAGCTACCCCGGCCCAGTCAAGTAAGAAAAACAAGACTCTGACCTGACCCAAAGGGACACTGGAGCCCAGCTCATGGCCACCCTGGCTCCCCTCCAGACTGCTCACCTGGCGTCCTCCTTGCCCACAGTCTCTGCCGTTGCTTCCACCTGACCCTTGGACTGCTGGGGCCTGGGCAGCACCGCCCTTCCACACCCTTTCCCACGGACTACCACCTGTCCAAGGGCAACCCTGGGCTTGGTGCTCATAGCCTTTGCCCCCTGACCCTGTGCTCTAGACTCCTGACTGTGTTACAGGTGGGCTATAACCAAGTCCCCTCTCCAATTGACATCCTGGCTGAAAGCCTGGTGAGGCTCCATTGCCTCTGCCTCCAGAAGACAGAGCTGAGACACTGCTGGGTGTGACCAGGGACAGAGTGCCCATCCCTTGGGAGACCTCACTCTAATCCTACTTATGATGATACTGTGGGTGGAGTTATGTCTCCCAAATCTGTAAGTTGAAGCCCTAACCCCAGTGCCTCAGAAAATGGCCGTATTTGGAAACCCAGGCTTTAAAGAGGTGATGAAGTTAGAATGAAGTCACAAGGGAAACCTCAGGACAGACGCATAGAAGACAGCCCCAGAGATAATCCTGCTGGCACCCTGATCTTGGACTTGGGCCTCCAGGACAGTGAGAAAATAAATTTCCCCAATGTGTGGTGCTTTGCCACAGCAGCAAACCAATACACATGATGACGCCAAAGGCAGTATGAACTCCCGCCATGCCACTCCTTCCGCCCCAGCCACCAGCAGAGCCAGGGATTGGCCCTGTTCCCAGCACGCCCTCTGGGCTCCTCCTGCTTGCCCTGTGGTCAGAGGGCAGTGCCAGTGTGGGAAGCAGCTCTGCATCCACCAAAGATGATGTGACAGTCCTGTCCCTGGGGCTGGGCAACAGGTGTGGAGCTAGAGCTGTGGCCCCTGCCACCACTTACTTTCCCCAACCTCTCAAGGAAAATCACTGACTGGGGAAGGCTCCATGTCCTGTCCTGTGCCTTGTAGAATGCTGACCTCTACCTACCATATGTGAGTAATGCTCTCTTCCCCAGAAGTGACCCCACATCCTCCAGGGGCCAAATCACACATGTGAAAACTGCTGGGTGGAAGGAAGGATCTGACCCAGGCAGGCCCTTTGGTGTCTCTACAGAGTTTGGAATCAGGACCCCAGCACAGCCGCTCTGTCTCTGTAACCACTTCCCAGGCCCATGTCATGGTACAAATGGCAGGTTCCACAGAGGACCCAGGGTTTGCCCTTGGTCTCTGGCAAATGCCCTCTGGCTTTGAGCCTCAGTTGCTTGTGTATAAACTGGGGAGGGGAGCTCAATCCCTCTGCCCTCCTCCTGGGGCTTATATCACACCCTCACCTGCCCACTGGGACCACCTAGAAAGCCTTTCTGGGCCACTACTCACTGCACTAAGAATCTTCTAAGCGTGTGCAGGCCCCTGAGTGTGTGTGTGAGCTATGAGTATGCGTGTGTGCACAAGTGCGCGTGCAGGGACAGCCAAGACCTGTGCTGAGGGCCTGGCACAGTGGCTCACGCCTGTAATCCTAACACTCTGGGAGGCAGAGGCAGGCAGATTGCTTGAGATTACAAGTTCAAGACCTGCTTGAGCAAGAGAACTTTCTCTAAAAAATAGCCAGGCATGGTGGTAGCGGGCGCCTGTAGTCCCAGCAGGAGGATCACGATCACTTAAGCCCAGGAGTTTAGAGGTTGCTGTGAGCTATGATATCATGGGATGCTCTCCAGGGTGATAAAATTAGACTGTGTCTCCAAAAATAAAAAAAGAAAGAGAACTAAAAGACCTGGGCTGAGACAGAGCGGGTCCAGGAAAGGACACCCAGGTCCCACACACATACTTTTCCTCAGGGCATGGCTGTACCTGGACTGGAAACTTCCTGTGCCCAGCACAGTGCCTGGAACACCTCAGTACACAACAAAATTCATTTAATAAATGAATCAATGGGCTCGGCGCCTGTGGTTCAAGCGGCTAAGGCGCGAGCCACATACACCTTAGGTGGCGGGTTCAAATCCCCAGCCCGGGCCCGCCAAACAACGATGGCTGCAACCAAAAAAAAAAAAAATGGCCGGGCGTTGTGGCGGGCGCCTGTAGTCCCAGCTACTTGGGAGGCTGAGGCAGGAGACTCGCTTGAGCCCAGGAGTTGGAGGTTGCTGTGAGCGTGATGCCATGGCACTCTACCCAGGGGGATAGCTTGAGGCTCCGTCTCAAAAAAATAAATAAATAAATAAAAAATAAACGAATCAATGAGTGGATCTGAAAGACCTGGTGCCAGACTCAGTTACATCTTCACGAAGCTCTGAGGACTCCTTTAGCATCTCTGCACCTGTGCCCAGAAATGAGCGGGCTCTGGGAACCTGCAACTGTCAGCTGAGCCTGCCTTGGGCCCTGAAGTGCTGCTAAAGCACTCTGCCCATGGTGCACAGACTTGGTGGGGGCCTGTGACACCCCCTCCGTCTAGGGTGGATGTGGCCCTCGCCTGCCCTTACAGGTGCCTGGACACTGCTCCCCCTTCCACACCAGGAAAGGTGAAGGGAACAGCAGGTCTCTAACCGCAACAGCCATGAGCATCCTGCTCATGTTTGGGGAACAATCTTGCTGCTGTGAGCTCCAGAGAGCCAGTGGTGGCCCCACCCAGCATAAGAGGCTGGTGCCTGCGGGTGGAAGGCTGGGTCTTGTCTCACCCACACGGTTTGGACAGCCAGGAGGAAAAATCGCGCAGACAGGACAGCGCCCAGTCCCTCTCCTAGTCCTGAAGGGTGGGGCCGTCAGGGGAACATCTGGCCCAGGGAATGGGCTGGGTAGGGAGAAGACAGGAAGAGGGCGTGTCTCTTCCCCCCCAGACTAAGAACCTTCTGGGGTGCTGAATGGTGCTGGTGGCATTAGACGGAGATGACCTGGAAACCAGTCAACCTCGCATTGGAGGGTGAGGAGGGAAAGAGCGGAGAGCAAGAGAGAGCAAAGGTCCCTAGCAGGGATCAGGGCTATTTATAACAACTCGAGCCGTGGGGCCACACGTGCTGGTTCTGTGAAAGGCCAAGCTATGCAGGCAGGGCGCTCAGGCAGGAGGAAGCCAGAGGCGAAGGGCAACTGGAAAAAGCAGGTGGTGATGAGGAAGGAAAATCCTCCTCCTACTACCTGGGAGGGGCAAACACCGCAGAACTGGAGCCTAAAAAAAACAACAAAGACCCCACAAAGCAGGCAGGGCTCACAACAACCAGGCAGTAAAAGCTCACAGGGGGACTCAGGTGAACAAGCCCGGTGCCAGGCCTCTGTCAGGCCAGCAGCTAAGCCATAGTCCCCCTGATCTGGAGCAGCCCATGCACAATTGGGGTGCAATGCCCTGGGCTGCAAGGTGCTCCTGGCTGCGGCTGTGTGGCCAGCACAGCTGCTTGAGAGAAGACCCTCTCTCTTTAGGGCTGGACAAGGACAGTGTCTTCACCATACAGAGCAAGGCCCCTCATGTACACAGAGGGCAGGGGCCAGGCTCTAGGCAGGGTCACATGCTAGGGGGCTGCTGCAGCAAACCCTCGGCGGACCAGTTCTCCAGATGGGAAGATCCTCGCGTGCAGGGCAGACAGCACCATTCCTGTGCCTGCCCTCGTTAGCACACACTGTCCCAGTGAGCCACCATGTGTAAATCCTTCCTGCAGCCCCCCAGGCAACGGGGTGCCTAGACCCTGTCCAAGCTTACCTCCCTCCCCTTTCTGTGTCCACAGAGAAGACCCGTACCCAGAGTGCACCAAGCCCCTGAGAGGCCCAACCCCCAAAGCCTCAAGCCTGCTGGCAAGGACCAAATGAGAGGTTGGGGTTGAGCCTACCCAGGAGATCGGAGGACAGGATGAGCAGGCTGACACCCATTCCTGCCCCCGCTACACCAGAGATCAAAACTGAAAGAAGACACGTGCTCGGCTTGCTGCAAGGCCAGCAGGGAACCCACAAAGCCAAGGCTGTGTGGCTTCCAGGGAGCAAGGGGCTCCTACCCCATGCTCCAAGGCCTGAAGAGAAAAGCCCAACCAGAGGGCTCTGGAACATTCAGAACCTCTCAGCCCTCCTCAGTCAGCCCCCACCCTCCATCAGGCCCTGCTCTGGGCCCCTGGAGTGCTTGGGGTTAGAGACTCCAGACCTGACAGACTTGGATCTACAACTCCTGCCCAGTGTGTCCAGTGAGAAATTTCTACCGGCTGCTGTGGCGGCCAAAGGAGGATGCAGGGGTCAGGGACTAGGATCTGAACAGCTCCACAGGCTAGGAGCTGGGTCCTGAGAGGTGTGGGGTGACCTCTCAAGTCAGAGCCCAGGGGGTTGGGAGGCCCCTGCCCCCTGGATAGGGCCTGGGGCACAGCATGGCACATCAGACTCCCCTTAGGTACATCATGGGCTGGTCAGGTGAAGACAGCTCTGCGGGGTGATGGATGGATAGGGATGACCCAGCCTGAGCTCAGGACTCAGCATCCTGCCTACTTGTTCAGGACCGTGGGGATCCTTCTCTGTACCAAACCACACTCATAAAGCTGCAGCAGAGGGGATGTGCCAGGACGGCCGGGCAGCTGAGGGGAAGCCTATCAATCAAGGAATCAGGATGGCTTTGAACCTCGTGGCTGTGTGGCCCTGAGTAAGTTACTGAGCCTCTCTGAACTTCGGTTTCCTAATCTGTAAGATGGTGACACTGGACACAGGGTGAGAAGCTGTGCAGGGCTACAGCACACGTGAGCCGCGTGGAGCAGCTACATGTCCCACACTGGTCCCCACCCCATCCCCATGTCTCAGAAAGAGGAGCTGGCTCTGCACAAAAGCAAAGATAGGCAGCAGGGGAGAGACGCTCTTCCCAGGGAGCAGCACAGGTCTCTCTCACTTCTGTTTTTAAACTAGGGACCAAGTCATGCAGAGATGGGACAGTATTTGTCATCAGGGACCAAAAAGACAGAAGGGAGAACCACCCTGGACAGGTGATCTTCTTAGCCTAAGAAGGAAGGAACCAGGAGGTCAAAGGGGGGGGAGGGGGCCCTTGCCCTTGTGGTGGGGGTTCATGTCTGATCCCCAAAGCACTGCTGAGAGGAGTGAGGACTACGCCAGGCTTGGTTACCTCAGAGGGACAGCATGCCCAGCTTGCTGCCACCTTGGGGCTATGTTCCCACATGATGGGGGGTGGCTGGTCTACAGGCCTTGGAGTACAGAGCACAGCACCTACTGAACGTGCCACTACTCTAGCCATGTGCCCTCAGGACGCCAGCAAGGACCTTACTCCCCCACGAGTACAGTGGAGGGGACAGCAATGCTAGTACCACAGGGGTGCTAATGAGGATCAAGGGGGAACTTCCAGGAAGGGCCCTGCTCACATGGATGGAGCCATCGTCAGTGCCCTCTCTGGTAAAAGGGAGCAAGCCTCCTTCGCAGAGACAGGACCCCACCCCAGCTCAGGCACTTACGGGAGCCACCATGCAAACCGGACTGGTTTGGGTGATGGCCTCAGCCTCAAGACCATGCTGTGTCCACCTCCTCCGTGCTCAGTTCACATAGCCTTCCATGATCTCCCTGCTCGACATATCCAAAAGATCACTGTGGAGCCAGATACAGGGATGAAGGAGTCTCCAGTGACTGCCTGACTTGCCAGTAATCGGCTGCTCCATTTTGGACCTGCTCTGTGAACCCTGAGCAAGTGTCTGGGCTTCAGGGGCCTCACCTGGCCCACCAGCCCCGGGCGGGGAGGCACCATGGGGACTCACCGCTTTGGTGGACTCAGGGGCTCCCAAGGCCAGCGCATCCCGGCTGCCCCTGCCCTTGCTGCTGAGGTGGGGCGAGGAGGAGGGTGAGTCGTCGATGTAGGGCAGCCTGTCCTGCCGGCGCTGCTCCTCGGCCCGGTCCGTGGCACAGCTGTACCCAGGCGACGTGCCGAACGAGGTATCTGTGTGTGCGAAGAAGCAACCAGGGTTAGAGACAGAGAAGGTGGCCAGGAGACTGTCTCCCCAGGAGCATCCATCCTCTGCCTGTCCTAGCAAGCACCCAGGCTGACACCTGTGTCTGTCACCCACAGACGTCTCCAAGGATCCTGGGTATGATGACATCACCTTTACAACAGACTACCAGAGACCACAGAGTGAGGAGGTGTGAATATCATCTCATCCTCTGGACACTAAAAGGCTATGCTTTGAAATGCTGTCTGGGGCACACTGCCCTTGGTGGGGGGCAGAGGTGACATGTATTTGAAATATGTATTTGGGTTCAGCGCCCTTGGCAGAGTGGTTATAGCACCGGCCACGTGCACCGAGGCTGGCAGGTTCAAACCCAGCCTGGGCCTGCTAAACAATAATGCAACTGCAACAAAAAAAATAGCTGGGCATGGTGGGCGCCTCTAGTCCCAGCTACTTGGGAGGCTGAGGCAAGAGAATTGCTTAAGCCCAAGAGTTGGAAGTTGCTGTGAGCTGTGACACCACAGCACTCTACCCAGGGTGACACAGTGAGACTCTGCCTCAAAAAAAAGAAATATATATTTGTTCTCTGGACCCTGTTCTTTCACTTTCCCGGCATGAGGCTCCTAAAACTTTTAGAACCTCCAAAATAATAAAAGTATTTCTGTATGCCCATGAGATGACAGGTGGCTGTGGGCTCCTAAGCAGCCTTAGAAAGGGCTTGGTTCCCAAGGGGACTAACCACATCATTAGATGACTGGAACTTCTGGCCCTATGCCTAACCTCAATCTCAACCTCTTAAGGCTGAGCTGATCGCCAGCAGCCAATGATATGAGCAATCATGCCCACATTTTGAGACCTCTATAAAACCCCCCAAAGGACAATGCTGGGCGAGCAGGGAGAGGCTGACTGCACAGTGGCCAGCCCCGGGAGGACAGGGCAGCACACAGGCATCTCTGCTGATGGCTCCTGAGATGCACCCTTTGATAAGCTGTTTTCCTGAGTTCTGTGAACCATTCTAGCAAATGGTCAAACTCAAGCAGGGGCTCATGGGAACCACAGTTTATAGTTTGTAAATACCAGCTGAAGTTAGGGGCAGTCTTATGGGACTGAAATTTTGGGGCATCTGAAGTTAAGGGCAGTCTTATGGGACTGAAGTGTTAGGCATCTTGTAGGACTGAGCCCTTAACTTATGGATCTGATATAGGTAGAGTCAGAACTAAGTTGAAATTGTAGGACACTCAGCTGATGTGTGCAATCAGAAGATTGCTTGGTATGAGAAAAACCCTCCTCACTGGGTTATTTAAGGGTTTAGCATGAATAGAGAAAAACACAGTTGTTTTCTTCCCCACACAGGTGGCCTAGGCGATTGCAGAAAGGTGGACCCCAAATGATAGCATTTTGCTGTCAGGGACAATTCTTGCACGCCTGCCACTGTGAGCAGCAAGTCTCACCATGGTCTGCCAGTCCCAGCCCAAGGATCTGGGCTACAGCCCTCCCCACGCGCAGCCCACCCTCTGGCTGACTCACAAAATCCCAGGCCACCCTTACCCCAATCTGAGTACACCACGAGGACAGGGTGGCTTTTGCTACAATAGGCTCCCTGCCTTTGGGACTGTGTAGTCACAGAGTAACATGTCCCTCCCTCAGGCACCTCAACAGAGTCACTCCCTTCCTACAGGCTGAATGACAAAGCCCAGAGCACAATTCCAAGGCCTCAGCCATCTGGAGCCCCTCCACGGCCCATGCCCAGTTTCAGCTTTCTGAGTGGACTCCTTGCTACAGACGTTGACCAACAAAGACCCAACCCAATGCCCTATCTCTGAGGACCCCTTCTCCTCTCCCTCCAAATAGTGCCTTCCTGGCCCACAGGATTTCCAAGAGGTCACCCTGACTGGGCCACGTCACTCTCACATGACTCACCAGTAAGCAGCCCTGCCCAAAGGTTACCCCAGAGGTTCATGAGTTTATAACTGCCACCAAACATGCCCAGGCCAAGTGAGCAGAGGGCCACCCCCAGGCCTCCAGAGCAATCTCCGAGGGGTACTGTTTGTAGTTCTTTCCACATGGGCAGCCAGGAGGAGCCTTGGAGCTAGAGTGACCTGTGGCTAGCTGTGGGTGTCCAAGATGGCAAAGTCCCAGCTTCCTCTCTGGCTCTGCCTCTCCCAGCTTCTCCACTTCTGTCCAGCAGGACCTAGCGTCTTCTAATAAGTGGCCATGGAGGCTTCCCGGAGGACTCTAGCAGGTAGGCAGGGCTGAGACCTACTGAGCTACTCCACCCTGGTGTCCAGCACCAAGCCTGTTGCAACACTCACCTGTGGTCTGTCCTAGGTCTGAACACAACCGCTGACCACAAAGGCCAATCTGGGTTCTGCCTGTGAGCCCAGGAGGGTCAGCAAGAGCTGGCTCTGGGTTGAGAACAGCAGCTGAAGTGGGGGCACCAGAATAGGGGCTCCTCTTGTGGCCCCAGTAAACTATACAGAGGACCTTGTCTCCTTAATCCCCAGGACATCTAAGGGGCTCCAGGTACCAAGATGGTTTTCATTGCTCAGCCCAGCCAGCCTTAGGGAGAGAGAAGTGGGATGGCTTTTGGGAGAGCTCTTTTTTCTTTTTCTTGAGACAGTCTCACTGTGTCACCCTCAGTAGAGTGCCATAGCATCACAGCTCACAGCAACCTCTAAGTCTTGGGCTTAAGTGATGCTCTTGCCTCAGCCTCCTGAGTAGCTGGGACTACATGCACTCGCTATGACGCCTGGCTATTTTTTGTTGCAGTTGTCATTGTTGTTTAGCTGGCACAGGCCAGGTTAAACCTGTCAACCTTGATGTATGTGGCTAGCACCGTAACCACTATGCTACGGGCGCTGAACCCATGGTGGGATTTCTTAGCACGAAGGCTCTAGTCCTCCCCAACTGCCACCTCTCTGTGTGAGTCAGCTCAGGTCACTGAAGCTATCCATGCCTCAGCCTTCCTGACTAGAGGATCAATAAAGACCCACTAGCTCTAAGATCCCACTGTTACCATTTGAGGAAGGCCCCACCCATCCCACCTTTACCTCCTAACCCCACCCCCAACAACTTCCTCAGCTGAGGTCCCTCCCCACGGCTCCCCTGGACCAGGCCTTTACATTAGCTCAGAATTGTCCATGGGCACAAAAGTCTCTAAGAACCTTTCAATGGTCTTGCTTCTTTTCTAATGACAACCTTTTTTTTTTTTTTTGGAGACAGAGTCTCACTTTGCCACCTTCAGTAGAGTACCATAGCATCACAGCTCACAACAACCTCAAACTCTTCGGCTCAAGTGATTCTCTTGCCTCAGCCTCCCGAGCAGCTGGGACTATAGGCGCCTGCCACAATGCCCAGCTATTTTTAGAGACGGGGTCTCACTCAGGAGCAGGCTGATCTTGAACCTATGAGCTCAGGCAATCCACCCGCCTCAGCCTCCCAAGTGCTGCAATTACAGGCGTGAGCCACTGAGCCCAGCTTCTTAATGACAATCTTTTAAGCACAGGGGAGGACCTCTTACCCAGTGCCTCCACTTGAGCTCCACAACGAGACTATACTGACTCACGCCCAAGGTCAAATCCACACCGACTAGCTAACCAACCCAGTAAGAACTTCAGGCAGAGATTTGGGGTCCCCTAGCTCACTCCAGAGGAACCCTAACACTCCATGTTTGAGAAACAAAGCACTGGCTTAGCAATGCCTGGGCTGGGACCACTGCAAGATTTAAGGGCCCAGCGAGGTTTTCTCTGCCAGGGCTGAGTGGGATCATCAGCTTTGTGCGGACACTCAGACTCTGCTGAGTAATTATGAGGCTCCTGGACTTAACTAAGACCCCAGCTGTTTCCCTATTCTGCACAGAACTCCAACTGAGGTCTGTGTGGCTGAAGATTATAAACCCAGACAACCTGGATACCCCTGATATATTCCACCTGCAGGTTTCAGCACTGTCCCAGCCACCTTGCTGCCCCCCTATCTTGCTGGCTCCTTAAGCCTGCTCCTGTCCTAACCAGCACCTAGTGACTTGTCTTCTCACAAAGCAGTTTTCTTTTTCTTTTTTTTTTGTAAGATAGGTCTTATTTTGTTGCCCTCGGTAGAGTGCTGCAGCGTCATAGCTCGCAGCAACCTCAAACTATTGGGCTCAAGCAATACTCCTGCCTCAGCTTCCCAAGTATCTGGACTACAGGTGCCCGCCACAGCACCCCGCTGATTTTAGAGGCAGGGTCTCGCTCTGGTTCAGGCTGGTCTTGAACCTGTGAGCTCAGGCAATCTACCCACCTCAACTTCCCACCACCTGTCATTCCATACTCTGCTTCCACAGGTATTTGTGATTTAGCTCCCAATTGTAAGTGGTACTTTACTTGGGGATCCTGAAAGCCACCATCTCCCAAGAACCAGTGCCCACACAGTCCTGTCCTTCATGCAAAGCTCTGCCCAAAGCAGAAACTGAACACTAACAAGTAGAAGCCGGGGACCCAGAATGACACTGTTGCTCAGCTGAACCCCTGACCAGACTCGGAGTTGGAGGTGGGGGCAAGGCCAATTCTGGCTCCACAGCCACCGCCTTAGTGCAGAAGGGGATGAGCGCGGAGAAACGGGAAACCTTTTCCTCTCCTGGCAGTGTGCTTAGCAGTCCAACCTCAGAGCTCTGTAAAGCTACTCTTTGATCAAAGAAAAAAGGGCAGTCAAAAAGAAAAAAAAAAAAGCAAAAAGAATAACTCCCAGGTGGAAGCCAGTTAGCCCCCACACCCATGCCGGTACCCAGGTCACATCCCCTTCCTGAGCAAGAACCACACTGATTTTTTTTTTTTTTTGAGACAGAGCCTCAAGCTGTCCCCCTGGGCAGAGTGCCGTGGCATTACAGCTCACAGCACCCTCCAACTCCTGGGCTCAAGTGAGTCTCTTGCCTCTGCCTCCCAAGTAGCTGGGACCACAGGCGCCCGCCACAACGCCCAGCTACATGCACTCGCTATGACGCCTGGCTATTTTTTTGGTTGCAGCCGTCATTGTTGTTTGGCAGGTCCGGGCTGGGGATTCAAACCTGCCACCTTAAGTGTACGTGGCTGGCGCCTTAGCCGGTTGAGCTATAGGTGCCGAGCCGAACCACACTGATTTAACAGAAAAAAAACTTTCAAAAAATTAAACATAGAATTATCACATGTCTCAGCCATTTCACTCCTACATAATTACCTAGAAGAAGTGAAAACAGGGACTAGAAGAGAGATTTGCACATCCACGTTCAAAACAGCACAGTTCACAACAGCTAAGGGGGGAAACACAGCCGAATGGCCCTGGACAGATGAAAGGACAAGCAAAACGTGTTCAGCCTTAAACAGGCAGGAAACTCTGACACGTGCCACCACATGGGCGAACCTTGAGGACATCGTGCTAAGTGAAATAAGCTGTCACATAACGAGTACAAATAGTCATGATTAGACTCCCGTGAGGTACCCAGAACAGCCAGATTCATAGAGGCAGAAAGCAGATGGTGGGCTCTCCCAGGCTGGCAGTGTCCTTGCAGCCACGAGAAGCACCGGGCTCCAGGAACCCAGCTCCTGCCCATCGCCAGTGCACCCCAGGATGAGACGGGAGCAAGCCCTCAGGAGAAATGGAGTCCTAAGTCCTGCACTCAGCCCTCCCTACCCACAACAGACTATGGGGTCAAAAGGGACCAGAAAGGGAAAAGGAGCACCTGGAGGAACTCACGGGGAGGCAGGAACTCCAGGGTGCAGGAGACACCAGTAGGTTGGTCCCCACTGTGTTTACGCTGGTGGCCAAAGATCGCGTAGTACTTATTTGGCAATACAAAGGTAAAAGCAGATCAAACACCCAGTGGCTCGGCCAGCTGTGCCAGAGACAGCCCCTGCCCTCCTTTGGGATAGCCTGGGTCCAGGAAAGCCACACCAGCACAGATGGCACTGGTTACTTCTCATGCCCTGTGGAAGGCCCTCTCAAGCAGGCATTGTCCTCAACGGAGAGGATCAGAAAAAATAAAGAAAAAAAAAAAGAGGGAAAAAAAGCTCCTCTACTTGGGGAGCTGAGGTATAAGGCTGGGAGGGGGACAGGCTCAGGTCCTCCTCTGTCTCCTCTGTGCCTGGGATTCATCAAAGGGCCCATGGAGTTTACGGTCAGAGCTGGCTCTGCACCCCGTGCTCACCTAGTCTGGAGCCTCCTTCCCACTCCCCTGTGTTCCCGGAGCAGTCTCCTCCCTGGGATGGGCCAGATTTGGTGGTGGGGGTAGGATTGGGGAAGCTTAGCATGTGATGCTGGCTGCTTTATTACGCTACAGAACTTCTTGGACAGTCAGAGTTCCTCAAACAGCATTAAAGACTCAAATCTTTGGGGCCAGGTGCGGTGGCTCACACCTATAATCCTAGCACTCTGGGAGGCCAAGGCGAGTGGATCGCCTAAGCTCACAAGTTTGAGACCAGCCTGAGTTAGAGCAAGACCCCATCTCTAAAACTAGCCAGGAGTTGTGGCGGGCGTCTGTAGTCCTAGGTACTTGGGAGGCTAAGGCAAGAGAATGGCTTAAGCCCAACAGTTGGAAGTTGCTGTGAGATGTGACATGACACCACAGCACTCTACTGGGGGTGATATAGTGAGACTGTCTCAAAGGAAGAAAAAAAAAAAGACTCAAATCTTTTAAGCAACAGAACAAAAAATAACCCTCTACCCTTTACCGGGTACTTGCTCAGTGTTACACATGGTGCTGAAAACACACCCATCTCCTCCTTGAATCCACATCTTATTGGTCAAGAACTTTCAAGGCACTATTGTTCACACAGGGAATCCAACTTTCAGAGCTAGAACCAGGCAAAGCTCAAGTGCCCAGGTCCACCTCTGTAACCTGCGTACGGGGTCACTTTCTAAACATATTCCAAAGAGAAGACATATATATATATATTTTGAGACAGAGTCTCACTCTGTTGCCCTGGGTAGAGTACTGTGGCATCATAGCTTACAGTAACCTCAAACTCCTGGGCTCAAGTGATCTTCTTGCCTCAGCCTCCCCAGTTGTTGGGATAACAAGCGCCTGCCACAATGCCCAGCTATTTTTAGAGATGGGAATCTCACTCTGGCTCAGGCTGGTCTCGACCTCCTGGGCTTAGGCAATCCACCTGCTTTGGCCTCCCAGAGTGCTAGGATTATAGGCGTGAGCCACCATGTTTGGCCAAGAGAAGAAGGTGGCTCTGATAACCACCAGCAATTCCTCTCCTAGGGGTATAACAAACAAATGGTGTTCAAACAAAAACTTATACTATTCACAGAAGCATTATTCACAATAGCAGACGTGTAGAAACTACCCAAGTGGCTGCGATGAATGAATGGGCAAACAAAATGTGGTCTATCCGTACCGTGGACTATTAGTCAGGAGTGAAGTTCTCATGATGCTACAGGGGGATGAACCTTGAAAACGTTATGCTGAGTGAAATAAGCCAGTGACAAACAGCCGAGTATCGTGTGATTCCATCTGACACGCAATGTCCAGATCAGGTCAGTCCCTAGAGACAGAAAGGAAAGTGGCACCTGCTTAACGGGTTTGGGGTTTGTTTCCTCTTAGGGTGACAGAAATGTTCCACAACAAAATAGAGGCAGTGGTTGCACAACACTGTGAATGTATTACAAACCACTTTAAAATGGTTCTTTTTGGCTCAGCACCTGTGTCTCAAGTGGCTAAGGCGCCAGCCACATACACCTAAGGTGGCGGGTTTGAGTCCAGCCCGGGCCCGCCAAAACAACAATGACGGCTGCAACCAAAAAAACCCAAATAGCTGGGTGTTGTGGTGAGCGCCTGTGGTCCCAGCTACTTGGGAGGCTGAGGCAGGAGACTCACTTGAGCCCAGGAGTTGGAGGTTGCTGTGAGCTGTGATGCCAAGGCACTCTATACCCAGGTGACAGCTTGAGGCTGTCTCAAAAAACTAAAAAAATAAAATGGTTCATTTTATGTTACATGAATTTTACCTCAATTAAAAAAAAAAGCTGACCTAAACAGGGAACCTGGAACATAATCCAGCCGTGCCCCTAGGGCCAAGGATATCCCGGATGGACATCCACATAGCCCAATACCATAACCCCAGGCCACCCACGCGCTGTGAGCATCTGCTGTCCTTTCTGAGACATGAGGTTGGTTCTGTTGTTTTTTCTACTTTCTCCTCGGCCAGACTGGCAGCTGGCCCTCCTTGCTTCTATACCAAGTATGTCGAAATTCCTTATAAACTTTCAACCCTTAAAAAATTGACTAAAGATAGGTAAAAAAGATTTAAATCTAACACATGAAACAATAAAAATTTTAGAAAAAAGGGTGGTTAAAACTCTTGAAGATGTTGGTTGGCCTGGGGAAAGATTTTAAGAAGACTTCAGCGGCAGTCACAACAACAAAAATAAACAACTTCTGCACAGCTCAGGACACCACAATTAAAGCAAACAGACAACCTTCTGAAGGGGAAAAGATATTTGCATGTTATGAATCTGACAAAGGCTTGATAACTAGGATTTACAGAGAACTCAATCAACAAGAAAAGAGCAAACAATCCCATCTATCACTGGCAAGAGACATGAATAGAGCCTTCTCTGAGGAAGACAGATGAAAAAATGTTCATCGTCACTAGTCATCAGAGAAATGCAAATCAGAACCACCCAAAGATATCACTTAACCCCAGTGAGAACAGTTCACATCATAAAGTCCCAAAGTTACAGACGCTGGTGCAGATGTGGACAGAAGAGCACACTTCTACACTGTTGGTGGGACTGCAAACTACTAACAGCCTCTCTGGTAAGAAGCATGAAGAATCCCCAAAGAACTCAAAATAGACCTCCCATTTGATCCTGCAATCCCATTAATAGGCATCTACTCAGAAGAAAAAAAAAAAAACTTTATCATAATGACATTTGCACTGGATTGCTCATCGCACCTCAATTTACAATCACCAAGAGGTGGAAACAACCTAAGTGCCTATCAACCCAGGACTAGATTAACAAACTGTGATATATGTACACCACAGACTACTATTCAGCCAGAAAAAGACAGCGACTTTACATCTTTTGTATTAATCTGGATAGAGATGAAACACATTCTTCTCAGCAAGGTATCACGAGAACGGAAAAAGTGAATATTCACTGTACTCAATACTAATATGAAACCAGCAGACAATCTAATACGCGCCCACATAAGAGAAAAATTCAATTCAATCAAATTGGGGGGAGGAGGAAAGGGAACGGGCACAATGTAAGGATATATGCCACACGTCCTGGGTGAGGGACACAACTACAACAGGGGCCTTACCTAACAAATGCCAATACTGTAACCTAATTGTCTGTATCCTCATATTAATCTGAAATTAAAAAAAAAATTCTTTATAAACAAGAAGTCCCCCATCCAGTTAGCCACCACACCCTAGTGACAGGCCTGCCACTGTTGCCGGAGCCCTTGGTGCTGGGCTAGAAGGACAGGCACAGAGAGTACCAAGGGTCCAGGGGCCTTTTAGCCCCCAAGCTGCAACCCAGTAGTGATACTGCTTGGTCAGCCCCTGAGAACGGGAAGCCCCAGAGGTGTGGCAGTGTGTGTCGGGGGGTCACAGTCATGAATCAGCACGTGCCACAGAGAAAGCCTGGAGGAGGATGCCTGTGTCCTGTCAGGAGGACCTGGGCCTGCCCGGGACACCCTGAACACGCTTTCTTGGAGGAGACCAGCCAGCCCAGACAACCAGCCCTCCTGCCTAAGTGCCCCCAGGTCTGGGTTCCAGCTGACTAGAGACTGAATCACCAGGCCGATTCTCCTGGTGACTTTCACCAGCTGAGTATGCCCCAGAGATGGCAGACCAGCCCCTCCCCTACCAAATTTGCACCCAGAACATCTTCAAAGGATCTTCAGTCTCCAAAGACCCACCTGCGCCTAAAGCTCCCAGACATTCTAGAAAGGAAGATAATTGGATGCTCCAGGCCTCAGGCTGGGAACGGGCAGGGGCGGGGCAGGGCAGACAGAGGCTGGAACTCCTCCTTAGCCATGGGATGGTGTAATTATCAACATTATTCCTCAGAATAATATTCCAGGTGGACTTTATTTACAACAAGAGGGTTGGCTCGGCGCCTATAGCTCAACCGGCTAAGGCGCCAGCCACGTACACCTAAGGTGGCGGGTTCGAA